>NW_026647151.1:0-112500 GCF_950295315.1 Erinaceus europaeus | reverse complement strand
GAAAAAGAGTGAAATTCTGGCCCTCTGTTGATCAGTGCCAGAGCACTGAAGACAAACCCTCCATGCCCATGCATACTTCTTACAAGTGGCATTGCTATTTTATGTTTTTGAGGAAAGGTAACACTTAGAAAATCTAGGTCTTAGCCAGTCTGAGAAGCAACACTTGGCGGGCAGCCCACTCTCCAAAACTGCCCCTGCCTCTCCAAATTGGAAGTAGTCTTAGTGATGCTCCAGCCAAGAAGCAGGCTGGCATATTTCATCTCCCTTGTCCAGACTCAGCCTGTCCTGTGTGCAGGGAACTGCACTATGTCTATTTCTTCTTTGATTTACAGTTTTGGGATAGGACTCCGTGGACAAAATGAGCAAGAGGGAATTAGATGATTTGGCAGTGTTAGTTTATGTTGAGATAGATTTGTAGATTGATAAACGATATCGCTCTGTGAGATGTCTCTCATGACTGTGGCTCAGAAGGGCAAGGATTATCCACTTTAATACCCTAATCCAGAGCTGTACAGGTCTCTAGCTAAAAATTTTTTCAGACCTCTAAATTATATATATATATATATATATATATATATATATATATATATATATATATATATATATATATATATGTAGAGAGAGAGAGAGAGAAACTGATGTAGTCATTTTCTACAATGGATTCGGTATGACATTCAGACAATTGATTTCTCAAACCTGGAGAGAAACTGTGTATCAGGAAAAGAATTGTCCAAAGGAGTAAAATCTCCAAATCATTAGCTATTTGCAGCAACTGCGGGACCGATCGAAAAAGGCTCGAGAAGGAAATCATCCAGGAGACTCTCCACATGGACCGGCACCACAAGTTTCCTAGTCTGGAAACACACAAGGGCAGCTGCTAGTTCCCAGTGCAAGCCTCAGGGCAAAAACCTCTCCCTCTTCAGTGTCTCAGAATTCAAAAACCTCCTACACTGTGTTCATTTATGACAGATAAAAATCTGGCTTGTAGAGATTGTAAGGCAGCAGCTCTCAAACCCACAGACCCCAGACAACCCCAGCCTTCACTATATGCTGTACTACTTGACCTGACAGTAATGTGTGTGTGTGTCAGTGTGTCTGTCTGACTGTGTGTGTCTGTGTGTGCTCAGAGCTCACCTGTAGTAGTCTCAAAGCATGGGTGGCAAGGTAGCCAGCCTCACCTGCAACTTATGTACAGAGAACCTATCTGGTCAGTACGAGCCAGCTAGCCCAGGTTCTGGCTAAGTAAGAAAGCATATGCTAAGGGACTCTCATGTCTAAATCTCCTGAGTTCACTTTTCAATCCCATGCCTCACTATCTACCATCTGGGGGAAGCTGGGGCACCCCTCAGAATTCAGGGGCATGAGCCTGTCCAGTCACATTTGGCTTCCTACTCAGCCTCCAGGCTCTCAGTCCACTGCTCAGGGCAGCAGATTACAAGCACAGACAGTACCCAGAAAGAGCTGTGTTTCAACATAGAGGGGAACTGTATTCGACCAAACAATAGTGGATGAACCCGGTCCCTTACACCTACCCTTGGGGTCCGGATAAGGCAATTGCTCCAGTGGCCTCACATCCCTGATCATGTTGCCCTGGTGTCAACACATCACACTCAGAGATTCCCAGAAGTAGGCATGCATGAGTGTCCCATACAAAGTCGCTCTGCTTGCAGGAAGCACAACTCCCCGGGCCCCTGCTATGGAGAGACAAAAGAAAGATGGATGCCTCCATTGGTTGAATTTGGAGCTTCCAGTGGAGATCACAGCCCCGCACCTAACCTGAGGGCCTGGCTGCTGCTAATAAAGGCAATTGGAAACACCTGTTACCACTTGGGCCCTGAGGACATACTCAGGAATCCCTCCAGGAGCTAGCAGGCTGGCAGACCTCCTGACCCTGGGATAGCTGTGCTCCTAGTTGGGCGGCCCTTCTGGCCAGAGGTGAGAATATTCCCTAGATACTAGAAAGAACTTCAGGTTTCAAAAGGATTTGAAAACCCCATGAGGCACTTGGAAAAGACATTTCACAGCCATCAAAAACCCTCTTTCAAACCCTGGAAGCTTACATTTTGCTTGGAAAATCTGGACACTGGTGTGGCCATCAATACCACAGATACTTTACATTCGGCTTAATAGAGGGAAAGCACAATGTGTGTGCCAGGGTGGTAGAATTTCACTTCTCTTGACCTGGGCTCTCATGGAATAAGGACAAGGATGCAGTGCACAAAGTTGAGGAGGGCTGCATTTAGGCTGAGTGTCAGCCTCTGGGCCCTGGACAATGGGATTCAAGCACTGAGGGCCTGGACAGCTGCAGCTGCAGATGGACATATGCCTGGAACCTGCAGCAGCAACGCTGTATTCACTGTTCCCCACTGTACTACACCATGTGCAGTAGACTAAATAATCCAAAGGGCAAAGAAAGGAAAATTTCAACACCAGGATGCCTGAGTTCAAATGTATGCACTGACTTTCAGTAAGGGCCCAGGGATGAAGTCACATAGAGACAGTCAGAGAGACAGAATGACAGAGACAGGATAGGAGTGAAATTCTGGCCCTGTGTTGATCAGTGCCAGAGCACTGAAGAAAAACCCTCCATGCTCATGCATACTTCTTACAAGTGGCATTGCTATTTTATGTTTTTGAGGAAAGGTTACACTTAGAACATTTAGGTCTTAGCCCACTCTGAGAAGCAACACTTGGCCGGCAGCCCACTCTCCAAAACTGCCCCCACCTCTCCAAATTGGAAGTAGTCTTAGTGATTCTCCATCCAAGATACAGACTGGAGTATTGCATCTCCCTGGTCGAGCCTCAGGCTGTACTGTGTGCAGGGAACTGCACTATGTCTATTTCTTCTTAGCTTCACAGTTTTGGGATAGGACTCGGTGGACAAAATGAGCAAGAGGGAAGTAGATGATTTGACAGAGGTAGTTTGTGCTGAGAGAGATTTTATAAACTATATGGCTCTGTGAGATGTCTCTCATGACTGTATGACTGTGGCTCAGAAGGGCCAAGTGTATCCACTTTACTACTCTAATCCAGAGCTGTGCATGTCTCTAGCTAAAAAATATTTTCAGACCTCTATATGTTATATATATATATATATATATATATATATATATATATATATATATATATATATAGAGAGAGAGAGAGAGAGAGAGAGAGAGAGAGAGAGAGACTGATGTAGTCATTTTCTACAATGGATGCGATATGACATTCAGACAATTAATTGCTCAAACCTGGAGAGAAACTGTGCATCAGGAAAGAATTGTCCAAAGGAGTAAAATCTCTAAATAATTAGCTATATGCAGCTCCAACGGGACCAATCGAAAAATGCTCCAGAAGGTCCTCATCGAGGAGACTCTCAACATGGTCAGGCACCACACGTTTCCTAGTATGGAAACACACACAGGGCAGCTGGTAGTTCCCAGTACAAGTATCAGGGGAAAAACCTCCCCCTCTTCAGTGTCTCAGAATTCAAAAACCTCCTACACTGTGTTCATTGATGACAGGTTCAAAGCTGGCTTGTAGAGATTGTAAGGCAGCAGCTCTCATGCCCATGGACCCCAGACAGCCCCAGCCTTCACCAAATGCTGTACTACCAGACCTGAGAGTAATGTGTGTGTGTATGTGTGTGTGTGTGTGTCTGTCTGTCTGTCAGTGTGTGTCTAAGCTCTAAGGTTACACTTAGAAGGTGTGTCTAAGCTCTAAAGTTAGAAGGTGTGTCTAAGCTCTAAGGTTACACTTAGAAGGTGTGTGTCTAAGCTCTAAGGTTACACTTAGAACGTCTAGGTCTCAGCCCACTCTGAGAAGCAACACTTGGCCGGCAGCCCACTCTCCAAAACTGCCCTCACCTCTCCAATTTGGAAGTAGTCTTAGTGATGCTCCAGCCAAGATGCAGGCTGGTGTATTGCATCTCCCTGGTCCAGCCTCAGACTGTCCTGTGTGTAGGAAACTGCACTATGTCTATTCATTCTTTGATTTACAGTTTTGGGATAGTACTCGTTGAAAAAAAAGCAAGAGGGAAGTAGATGATTTGGCATTGGTAGTTTGTGCTGAGATTTATAGAGTGATTAGAGCTATATGAAAGGCTCTGTGAGATTTCTCTCATGACTGTGGCTCAGAAGGGCCAAGTGTATCCGTATTCTTACCCTAATCCAGAGCTATGTAGGTCTCTAGCTAAAAAATATTTTCAGACCTCTACATGTTATATATATATATATATATATATATATATATATATATATATATATATATATATATACAGAGAGAGAGAGACAATGATGTAGTCATTTTCTACAATGGATTTGATATGACATTCAGACAATTGATTTCTAAAACCTGGACTGAAACTGTGCATCAGTAAAAGAATTGTCCAAAGGAGTAAAATCTCAAAATCATTAGATATATGCAGTTCCTACGGGACATAGCGAAAAAGGCATGAGAAGTAACTCATCAAGGTGACTCTCCACATGGACAGGCAACACAAGTTTCCTAGTCTGGCAACAGACACAATGAATCTGGTAGGTCCCAGTGCAAGCCTCAGGGCAAAAGCCTCTCCCTCTTCAGTGTTTTTACATCTGAAAAGAAGCAAAGTGACCAAGGGCCAAAGAGAGCTACAATGGTGTCAATATTGAGTTGTAAATCAGAATGTACCAAGTGTTTTGCAAAAAAATCACCTTATTATAAACTCTGAGTAATACTGGCATGGAAATGAGTAGACATAATATGGCTTGTTTCAGAAAGACTAACAAACTGAGGCTCCAGTAGCCTAGGTGTAATCGCCAACACAACAAGCCAGAGCTAAGCAGTGTTCTGGTAACTCTCTTTGTATATCTGTGCCTGTCAGTAAAATAAGTATATAAGTAAAATATTTATAATTGAAGACAGAGTGTGTGAGAGCATGTGAGAGTTAGAGACAGAGAAGGCGAGAAGAGAAATAGATGAGTTGGAAAGAGACCAGAATTCAATAACCTCCTACACTGTGTTCATTGATGACAGGTTCAAACCCCTTGTTGAGATTGTAAGGCAGCAGCTCTGAAGCCCACAGACCCAGACAGCCCCAGGCTTCACCATATGCTTTACTACCAGACCTTACAGTAATGTGTGTGTGTTTGTCTGTCTCTCTGTCTGTGTGTGTCTGTGTGTGCTCAGAACTCACCTATAGTAGTCTAAGAGCATGGGTGGCACAGTAGCCAGCCTCACCTGCAACTTAAGCACAGAGACCCTAGCTGGTTAGGGAAAGCAAGCTAGCCCAGATTCTGGCTAAGCAAGAATGCATATGCAAAGGGAATCTCATGTCTCGCTCTCCTGAGTTCCCGATTCAATGTCATGACTCCCTAGCATCCAAACACTGCAAACGGTGAAAGCTGGGGCACCCCTCAGAATTTTAGGGGCATGAGCCAGTCCAGTCACGTTTGGCTGCAAATTCTGCCACCAGGTTCCCAGTCAACTTCTCAGTGGACAGCAGATTACAAGGCCAGAAAGAACCCAGAAAGAGGTGTGTCTCAACATAGTTGGGAACTGTGTTTGACCAAACAATAGTGGATGAACCCAGCCCCTTACACCTCCCCCTTTGGGTCCTGCTAAGGCAATTGCACCTGTGGCATCACAATCCCTGATCACGGTGTCCTGGTGTCCACACACACACTCAGAGAGATTCCCAGAAGTAGGCATCCATGAGTGTCCCATACAAAGTAGCTCTGCTTGCAGTAAGCACAAAATTCCCGGGCCTTGCTATTGAGAGACAAAAGGAAGATGGATTCCACCATTGGCATAATTAGGAGATTCCAGTGGAGATCACAGCCCAACCCCTCACCTGAGGGCCTGGCTGCTGCTATTAAAGGCAATTGTAAACACCTGTTACCACTTGGGACCTGAGGACATACTCAGGAATCCCTCCAGGAGCTAGCAGGCTGGCAGAGCTCCTGACCCCAGGAAAGCTGTGCTCCTAGTTGGGAGGGCATTCTGGCCAGAGGGGAGAATATACCCTAGATACAAGAAAGAACTTCAGGATTCAAAAGGATTTTAAACCCCATGAGGCACTTGGAAAAGACATTTCACAGCCATCAAAAAACCCTCTTTCTTCACCCTAGAAGCTTCTGTTTTGCGTGGAAAATCTGGTCATTGTGGGGCCATCAGTACCACAGATCCTTTACATTCAGCCAATATGGGAAAGCACAATGTGTGTGCCACGGGGATAGAGTTTCACTTCTCTTGACCTGGGAAGTGGAATAAGGACAAGGATGCGGTACAGGAAATTGAGCAGGGCTGCATTTAGGCTGAGTGTCAGCCTCAGGGCTCTGGAGAATGGGAGTCAAGCACAGAGGGACTGGAAAGCTGCAGCTGGACATGGACATATGCCTGTTACCTGCAGCAGGATCACTGTCTCCTCAGTTCCCCAATGTACTACGCCATATGCAGGAGACTGAATAATCCAAAGGGGAAAGAAAGGAAAATTTCAACACCAGGAAGTCCGAGTTAATGATCCATGCACTGACTTCCATAAGGGCCCAGTGATGAATGCATGTAGAGACAGTCAAAGAGACACAGGATGACAGAGACAGAAAAGGACTGAAATTCTGGCCCTGTGTTGATCAGTGCCAGAGCACTGAAGACAAACCCTCCATGCCCATGCATACTTCTTACAAGTGGCATTGTTATTTTATGTTTGTGAGGAAAGCTTACACTTAGAACATCTAGGTTTAGCCCACTCTGAGAAGCAACACTTGGCCTGCAGGCCACTCTCCAAAACTGCCCTCGCATCTCCAATCTGGAAGTAGTCTTAGTGATGCTCTACCCAAGATGCAGGCTGGCATATCGCATCGCCCTGGTCCAGCCTCAGACTGTCCTTTGTGCAGGGAACTGCACTATGTCTATTTCTTCATTGATTTACAGTTTTGGGATAGGACTCGGTGGACAAAAAGAGCAAGAGGGAAGTAGATGATTTGGCAGAGGTAGTTTGTGCTGAGATTTGTAGAGTGATTAGAGCTATACCACTGGATCTGTGAGATGTCTCTCGTGAATGTGGCTCTGAAGGGCCAAGTGTATCCGCATTCTTACCCTAATCCAGAGCTGTGCAGGTCTCTAGCTAAAAAATATTTTCAGACCTCTACATGTTACATATATATATATATATATATATATATATATATAGAGAAAGAGAGAGAGAGAGAGAGAGAGAGAGAGAGAAAGAGAGAGAGAGATTGCGAGATGGAGCGAGACACTGATGTAGTCATTTTCTACAGTGGATTCCATATGAAATTCAGACAACTGATTGCTAAAACTTGGAGAGAAACTGTGCCTCAGGAAAAGAATTGTCCAAAGGAGTAAAATATCAAAATCATTAGCTATATGCAGCTCCAACGGGACATAGCGAAAAAGGCTTGAGAAGGAACTCATCAAGGAGACTCTCCTCATGGACAGGCACCACAAGTTTCCTAGTCTGGCAACAGAAACCGTGTATCCAGTAGTTACCAGTGCAAGCCTCAGGGCAAAAACCACTCCCTCTTCAGTTTTTTACATCTGAAAAGAAGCAAACTGACCAAGTGCCAAAGTGAGCTACAATGGTGTCAATATTGAGTTGTAAATCAGAAAGTACCAAGTGTTTTGCAAAAAAATCACTTTATTATAAACTCTGAGTGATACTGGCATGGAAATGAGGAGACAGAATATGGCTTGTGTCAGAAAGACTTACAAACTGAGGCTCGAGTAGCCTAGGTGAAATCGCCAACACAACAAGCCAGAGCTAAGCAGTGTTCTGGTAACTCTCTTTGTATATCTGGGCCTGTCAGTAAAATAAGTATATAAGTAAAATATTAATGATTGAAGACAGAGTGTGTGAGAGCATGTGAGAGTTAGAGACAGAGAAAGCGAGAAGAGAAATAGATGAGTTGGAAAGAGACCAGAATTCAAAAACCTCCTACACTGTGTTCATTGATAACAGGTTCAAACCTGGTTTGTAGAGATTGTAAGGCAGCAGCTCTCATGCCCACAGACCCCAGACAGCCCCAGCCTTGACCATATGCTGTACTACCAGACCTGACAGTAATGTGTGTGTGTGTCTGAGTGTGCTTAGAACTCACCTATTGTAGTCTAAGAGCATGGGTGGCAACTTAGCCAGCCTCACCTGCAACTTATGTACAGAGAGCCTAGCTGGTTAGGGAAAGCCAGCTAGCCCAGATTCTGGCTAAGCAAGAATGCATATGCAAAGGGACTCTCATGTCTCGCTCTCCTGAGTTCCCGATTCAGTCTCATGCCTCACTATCATCCAAATACTGCCAATGGGGGAAGCTGGGGCACCCCTCAGAATACAGGGGCAGGACCCTGTCCAGTCACGTTTGGCTGGATACTCAGCTTCCAAGCTCCCAGTCCACTTCTCAGTGGACAGCAGATTACAAGCCCAGAAAGAACCCAGAAAGAGCTGTGTCTCAACATAGATTGGAACTGTGTTTGACAAAACAATAGTGGAGGAACCCAGCCCCTTATACCTCCCCTTTAAGTCCTGCTAAGTCAATTGCACCTGTGGCCTCACAATCCCTGATCAAGGTGTCGTCGTGTCCACACATCACACTCAGAGTGATTCCCAGAAGTAGGCATCCATGAGTGTCCCATGCAAAGTAGCTCTGCTTGCAGGAAGCAGAATCCCCCAGGGCCCTTGCTATGGAGAGACAAAAGGAAAACGGATGCCTCCATTGGCTGAATTAGGAGTTTCCAGTGGAGATCACAGCCCCGCCGCCCACCTGAGGGTCTGGCTGCTGCTAATAAAGGCAATTGCAAACACTTGTTACCACTTGGGACCTGAGGACATACTCAGGAATCCCTCCAGGAGCTAGCAGGCTGGCAGAATTCCTGTCCCCAGGATAGCTGTGCTCCTAGTTGGGAGAGCATTCTGGCCAGAGGTGAGAATATTCCCCAGATACAAGAAAGAACTTCAGGTTTCAAAAGGATTTGAAACCCCATGAGGCACTTGGAAACAACATTTCACAGCCATAAATAAACCCTCTTTCTAAACCATGGAAGCTTATGTTTTGCGTGGAAAATCTGGACACTGGTGGGGCCATCAGTACCACAGATTCCAATATGGGAAAGCACAATGTGTGTGCCAGGGGGATAGAGTTTCACTTCTCTTGACCTGGGCTATCATGGATTAAGGGCAAGGATGCAGTGCAGGAAATTGAGAAGGGCTGCATTTAAGTTGAGTGTCAGCCACAGGGCCCTGGAGAATGGGAGTCAAGCACAGAGGTCCTGGATAGCTGCAGCTGGAGATGGACATATGCCTGTTACCTGCATCAGGATCGCTGTATCTTCAGTTCCCCAATGTACTACGCCATATGCAGGAGACTGAATAATCCAAAGGGCAAAGAAAGAATAACTTCAACACCGGGAAGTCCGAGTTCAGGAAGCATGCACTGATTTCCATAAGGGCCCAGTGTAGAAGGCACGTAAAGACAGTCAAAGAGACACAGGATGACAGAGACAGCAAAGGACTGAAATTCTGGCCCTGTGTTGATCAGTGCCAGAGCACTGAAGACAAACCCTCCATGCCCATGCATACTTCTTACAAGTGGCATTGTTATTTTATGTTTGTGAGGAATGGTTACACTTAGAACATTTAGGTCTTAGCCCACTCTGAGAAGCAACACTTGGCCAGCAGCCCACTCTCCAAAACTGCCCTTGCCTCTCCAAATTGGAAGGAGTCTTAGTGATGCTCCAGCCAAGATGTAGGCTGGCATATTGAATCTCCCTGGTCCAGCCTCAGACTGTTCTGTGTGCAGGGATCTGCACTATGTCTATTTCTTCTTTGATTTACAGTTTTGGGATAGGACTCGGTGGACAAAAAGAGCAAGAGGGAAGTAGATGATTTGGCAGAGTTATTTTGTGCTTAGTGAGATTTGTAGAGTGATAAACGATATGGCTCTGTGAGATGTCTCTCATGACTGTGGCTCAGAAGGGCCAGGTGTATCCTCATTACTACCCTAATCCAGAGCTGTGCAGGACTCTAGCTAAAAAATATTTTCAGACCTCTACATGTTACATATATATATATATATATATATATATATATATATATATATATATAGAGAGAGAGAGAGAGAGAGAGAGTGAGATACAGATGTAGTCATTTTCTACAATGGATTCGATATGACATTCAAACAATTGATTGCTAAAACCTGGAGGGAAACTGTGCATCAGGAAAAGAATTGTCCAAAGGAGTAAAATCTCCAAATCATTAGCTATATGCAGCTCCAAGGGAACTGAGCAATAAAGGCTCTAGTAGGAACTCATCCAGGAGATATTCCACATGGACAGGCTCACAGTTTCCTAGTCTGGCAACACACACAGGGCAGCTGCTAGTTCCCAGTGCAAGTCACAGGGCAAAAACCTCTCCCTCTTCATTGTCTTCACATCTGAGATGAAGAAAAGTGGCCAATGGCCAAGGAGAGCTATAATGGTATCAATATTGAGCTGTAAATCAGAATGTGCCAAGTGTTTTGCACATAATCACCTGTGCCACAGTGATTGTTTTTCTCTGTCTCTCCCTCTCTCTCTCTCTCTCTCTCACACACACACACACACACACTAACACACACTCTCACAGTCACACACACACATCCACAGAGACACAGGCACAAACGGAGTTATACACATGCGCACTAGACAGCTTCTGCAAGCAGGGTCCAGTCCTGAACCCTGCTTTTCACTTCTTGGAAGTATGCCCAGCCTTTTAAGGGCAGCTCTGAGCTCTCATTGGCGGGCTTCCTTCAGAAGGCCTGCACACAGGGCGCCAGCCGTGCTCTGATAGGCCAGAGGCCTATGGCATGCCCAGAACCCCTGCCAGCAATCCCATTGGCCAGTGTGCTTGGACACGCCCACGATGGTCATGGCCCCTAGTCAGTGATAGGCCTGCAGCAATGAGTACCATGAGTGAAGACAGAGTGTGTGAGAGCAAGTGAGAGTTAGGGACCGAGAAGGCAAGAAGAGAAATAGATGAGTTGGAAAGAGACTAGAATTCAAAAAGCTCCTACACTGTTTCATTGATGACAGGTTCAAACCTGGCTTGTAGAGATTGTAAGGCAGCAGCCTTCATGCCCACAGACCCCAAACAGCCCCAGCTTTCACCATATGCTGTACTACCAGACCTGACAGTAATGTGTGTGTGTGGATTTTTGTGTGTGTTGTTCTCTCTCTCTGTGTGTGTGTCTGTGTGTGTTCAGAGCTCACCTGTAGTAGTCTCAGAGCATGGGTGTCAAGGTAGCCAACCCCAACTGCAACTTATGTACAGAGAACCTAGTTGGTCAGTGCAAGCCAGCTAGCCCAGATTCTGGCTAAGCAAGAATGCCAGAGAACTATGTGGAATCCCAGGACCCCATTTTGAGCCCCTGGTCACCAGTAGTTAGGGAAATTCTGGGCTACTGGCAAATCAGAGATGTAGCTGTCTCTCTGTCTCTCTTCCTGCTTGGGCCCTGCTCTATCAATTTATGACTGTTTCCTTCTCCTCAAGAAGAAAGTTACAAGTGATGTACAGAAATACAGGGAAAGTGGGAAAAATTACCCCCCTTGCCCACTATTACATGTAACTGTTGACTGTAAACCATTCACCCCCCAAGGAAGAACAGAATAAATATTTGGTAGGTTAGAAACATTGTAGGTTAAATAGTGAGCATTCTCTAGAGCCTTGCAATACTACTCCATTGTGCATTGGATGTCACTGTCAAAAACAGTGCAGTAGTAGTTGTAGTAGTGTGTAGTATCTGCAAAAGGAAATGTATTGTGTGTCAGAAGTTCCCTTCAATTATAATAGAATATCTATCAGGCAGAAGAAATGACCCCTCATGTGATATTGGACTAAATAAATAAATAATTATGCAAATAAATGGGGATGATCTAGGAAGATTTGAAAAAAATAAAAAATAATAACAAAGACCACAGCAGAAAAATATAAAACGTCTGCTGAGAAACAGAGGGCTGCTTCAAAAATTCCCTGACACTTCATGGTCCAGGCAAATTAAGAATTACCAAGAATGAAAAGAAACGCATACGTTATTGAAGCTTACACTAGAAAATGGAGGCAAGTTCTGTGCTATGATAATTACAATAAGGATACTGATAGAAAGGCTATTGGAAATGCTCCTGGAAGGTTTCTAATTTATAATTGTAGTGAATTCTGCTCCAACTATGTGACCAATTATTTATGAATAAGGAGGCCAGAGCTCAGCAGTGCTCTGGTAACTCTCTTTGTATATCTGGGCCTGTCAGTAAAATAAGTATATAAGTAAAATATTAGTGATTGAATACAGAGTGTGTGAGAGCATGTGAGAGTTAGAGACAGAGAAGGGGAGAAGAGAAATAGATGAGTTGGAAAGAGACCAGAATTCAAAAACCTCCTACATTTTGTTCATAGATGACAGGTTCAAACCTGGCTTGTAGAGATTGTAAGGCAGCAGCTCTCATGCCCACACACCGCAGACAGCCCCAGCCTTCACCATATGCTGTACTACCAGACCTGACAGTAATGTGTGTGTTTGTGTGTCTGTCTATCTGTCTGACTGTGTGTGTCTGTGTGTGCTCAGATCTCACCTATAGTAGTCTCAGAGCATGGGTGTCAAGGTAGCCAGCCTCACCTGCAACATATGTACAGAGAACCTAGCTGGTTAGGGGTAGCCAGCTAGCCCAGATTCTGGCTAATCAAGAATGCATATGCAAAGGGACTCTCATGTCTTGTTCTCCTGAGTTCCTGATTCAATCTTATGCCTCACTATCATCCAAACCCTGCCAACGGGGGAAGCTGTGGCACCCCTCAGAATTCAGGGCAGGACCCTGTCCAGTCACTTTTGGCTGCATACTCAGGCTCCAGGCTCCCAGTCCACTTCTCATGGCAGCAGATTACAAGCCCAGAAAGAACCCATAAAGTGTTCCAACATAGATGGGAACTGTGTTTGACCAAACAATAGTGGATGAACCCAGCCCCTTACACCTCCCCTTTGGGTCCGGCTAAGGCAATTGCTCCTGTGGCCTCAGAATCCCTGATAATGGTGTCCTGGTGTCCAAACATCACACTCAGAGAGATTCCCAGAAGTAGGCATCCATGAGTTTCCCATACAAAGTTGCTCTGCTTTCAGTAAGCACAAACTCCTCGGGTGTCAGGAGCCATTTCTCTGCTTGATAGATGATAAGCTTTGAGACAAAGGAACCCCTCAAGAAAAGTGTTAATTCCCTCCTGGGCAGGCCATTTCCCCTTAGGTAAACCATTTATCAGTAATCAAGTGAGTCAACACAAGTGAGTCAACACACAGTTTGGTTCCTGCCATTTGTTGCAAGGAACATTCCTCTTTGAAGTTTGCTCCCCCTTCCCCCTCCTCCAGCATTCCCTCTCCTTCCCAAAGCCTTATAATGCCTGTGTTCACAATAAAATTTTACAGCTTAATCAGAAACTTGACTTGCTGTCATTCTTTGTGTCTCATGTTCCTTAATGTCAGGTCTCATTGGGTTCCTAGCCCCTGTTCATCGACCTGCTTGTCCGGGCATTCTGGCGCCCAGAACGTGGGGCGAAGAAGACTTCTGGACCTAGAAACTCTGCTGATCGAGAGGGTAGGCATACCGGAAGTCACTGAGTCACTGCAGCCCAAGGGGGGTAATGCAAAGACTTGCATAGATTGCCATGGACATACCCAACCGTGAGTAACATCTGGAGGAGAGTGTCATAGCGGCTGAGGTAAGCAATACCATGGGACATGAATTCAGCAAACTATTCATTCATTAAAGGACTCAAGGAGTCACTCAAGACACGAAGAAATAGGGTTAAAAATAAAGAATTAAATAAGTTTTTAGATTATATTGGAAATATTTGCCCCTGGTTCCCCCAGGAAGGCACTATAGATGAGAAGCGTTGGAGGAGAATTGGTGACTGTCTTAAGGATCACTATCAGTCTTTTGGTCCTGAACGTGTACCTGTTTCTGCCTTTTGTTACTGGAATTTAATTAATGATATCTTAAAAATCTATAATAACCACCCTGATATTAAAAACCTTATTACAGAGGGTGAAAAGGTCCTCCAGCAACTTTCTAGTCCGCCGTCCAGGACAAAGTCCCCATCCCCATGCCCTTCTGTGATTATTGATCTTGATCCCCAAGTACCCAGTCAAAATAAAAGCCTCCCAGCACCTGATGAAAGTAAAAGCCCTATTCCCCTCCCTACAGGTCCCATTGCACTTATTAAAGTTCCCTCCATTGACTCTCCTATTGCTAATTCACATGAGAATGAAACCCAGCATTCTTTCCCCCGCCTCTATCCAGTTTTACAAAACTCTCATTCTCCTGAAGCACTTCCCGTGGAGAATGAGGCTTTGCTAGAAAAAGAGGCTGCCAGATACTACAATCCTGATTGGTGTCCTCCTCCCTTTAATTCCCCTCCCTATATCCGTGCCCCTGCTCTCCAGTCTGACCCTCTCCTTGACAATCCTTCTGTCAGCTGGGCAGGCTCAGGAGCCCTTACAGGAATTTCCACCCTCCGCAAGGTCCATGCTGACCAGAGAGAGCAGCTTCAATTAATGAAAGAAATAGCTGCAGTTACAGAAGAGCTTACATTTTTAGCCACACCAAAAAACCCATTCCCTAAAACTAAAACTAAGACTAAACCATCCAAATCAAACCCGGTTTTGGCTTTCCCTGTTACTTGGAGCCAGGCTCAAACTGGCTAACCCTAACCCCTATGCTCTTCCTTGTCCAGACTGCCTCCCTACACCACCGCCCCTCCGTTTTGTGCTCCGGTCCTTGACTTTGCCAATAATACTGATTAGACCACTTTCTTTAAAACTGTAAAATGTACCTCCACCCAGAAAAAAATTTTCAAAGATTTTTCTCTGTGTGGCAGTGCAGCGGTAAACTAAGCCCGCCTGTTCCGCCCTCAAAGCCAATCACGGCACAGAGCCCCTGCTCCACAGATTGGCAAAGACTGCAGTCAATCATTCCCTAGCCACAAACGCCCCTCCTGGGTAGATAGGCTGTGAGTTAGGATTCCAAAAACCAAAGCGGTTTTTCAAAGGGAAAATTTTCCTTTCACCAAGAATGTATGTTTTAAGTTTGTGCTAACCTTGTTTTCATTAATGTGTGTTAACCTCTAAGTAACTAAAGGTTGTTTTAAGTTTTAAATAAGATTTAGTTAAGCTAAATGTGGTTTTAAAGATCCCGACTCATAGAGTTGGCACACCTTTACCAGAGTAAAATATAGGACAGTTTCTGAT
Source organism: Erinaceus europaeus (assembly GCF_950295315.1). Classification (NCBI taxonomy): domain Eukaryota; kingdom Metazoa; phylum Chordata; class Mammalia; order Eulipotyphla; family Erinaceidae; genus Erinaceus; species Erinaceus europaeus. The sequence continues at coordinate 97,264 of NW_026647151.1, read as the reverse complement.
AGCTAATATCAACAACAATTCATTAATTAAAAGATTTTCTGAGATATATAGACATGGTGAAATGCCTCTGCAGTCTCTCTCACTCTTGTGAAAATTGTAGATATTACCAGCACCCCAATATCAACTGCCACTGTTTGTTAATTTAATTCCATCCTTGAACTGACTTTCTAATAACACAGTCAGTGTAGAGCAGTGGCCTTGCCAGGAAAAAAAGGGTTAAACGTGCTATTCCTTGGCATCAAAACCTTTGCAAATACATTATCACAGACCTGATTTAGCTGACAGAAGCCTGGATGAACCTGAGGATGACATACCCCCTTTTCGGATGGCATAAAACTCAGAATTATGCATTGAGACATCCAACCATAGCAGGACAAGGACACCAGTAAGGGGTGCAAGGCAAAGCACTGCAGGGGAATGACCCAATAGTCCGCCTCTGAGTCCCCAGTGAAGCAAACCTGATTTGCATGGAGGTTGGTGTCAGCAACAAAAATTGTTTCCCTAGAAACTGTGGCTCTGCCTCCCATGCCCAAAAAGACACCAAGAGCCTTATAAGATGCAGGAAGGTTGGTTTTGCACCCACCTCGCGGGAGGAATCAGGTCAATACTTCCATCCTGTGGTAATGCCCACCAAACCTGCAGTTAGGGTCTCTGCGCCTCACCCCCATTGCCTGCCTCAATTTAAAATTATAACAAAAGGAGGATATGCCATGAGCCATTTCTCTGCTTGACAGATGATAAGCTTTGAGACAAAGGAACCCCTCAAGACAAGTGTTAATTCCCCCCTGGGCAGGACATTTCCCCTTAGGTAAACCATTTATCAGTGATCAAGTGAGTCAACACAAGTGAGTCAACACAAAGTTTGGATCCAGCCATTTGGTGCAAGAAACATTCCTCCTTGAAGTTTGCTCCCCCTCCCCCCTCCTCCAGCATGCCCTCTCCTTCCCCAAAGCCTTATAATACCTGTGTTCACAATAAAATTTTACAACTTGATCGGAAACTTGACTTGCTGTCATTCTTTGTGTCTCATATTTATTCATTTCAGGTCTCATTGGGTTCCTAGCCCCGGTTCACCACCCTGCTGGTTGGGGGACCCGGGCCATTGCTATGGAAAGACAAAAGGAAGATGGATGCCTCCATTGGCTGAATTAGGAGTTTCCAGTGGAGATCACAGCCCTGCGCCTCACCTGAGGGCCTGGCTGCTGCTAATAAAGGCAATAGGAAACATCTGTTACCACTTGGGACCTGAGGACATACTCAGGAATCCCTCCAGGAGCTAGCAGGCTGGCGGACGTCCTGAACCCAGGATAGCTGTGCTCCTAGTTGGGAGGGCATTCTGGCCACAGGTGAGAATATTCCCTAGATATAAGAAAGAACTTCAGGTTTCAAAAGGATTTGAAACCCCATGAGGCACATGGAAAATACAATTCACAGCCATCAAAAAACCCTCTTTCTGAAACCTGGAAGCTTCCGTTTTACATGGAAAATCTGGACACTGGTGTGGCCAGCAGTACCACAGATCCTTTACATTTGGCCCAATAGAGGGAAAGCACAATGTGTGTGCCAGTCGGTAGAGTTTCACTTCTCTTCACCTGGGCACTCATGGAATAAGGACAAGGATGCGGTGCAGGAAATTGAGGAGGGCTGAATTTAGGCTGAGTGTCAGCCACAGGGCCCTGGAGAATGGGAGTCAAGCACAGAGGGCCTGAACAGCTGCAGCTGGAGATGTACATATACCTGTTACCTGCAGCAGGAATGCTGTCTCCTCAGTTCCCCTCTGTACTACGCCATATGCACAAGACTAAGTAATCCAAAGGACAAAGAAAGGATAATTTCATCACCAGGAAGACAGAGTTCACGATGCATGCACTGACTTCCACGAAGGGTCCAGGGAAGAAGGCACATAGAGACAGTCAGAGAGACAGAATGACAGTGACTGAAATCTACAGAAATTCTGGCCCTGTGTTGATCAGTGCCAGAGCACTGAAGACATACCCTCTATTCCCATTCATACTTCCTACAAGTGGCATTGTTATTTCATGTTTGTGAGGAAAGGTTACACTTAGAACATCTAGGTCTTAGCCCACTCTGAGAAGCAAAACTTGGCCAGCTGCCTACTCCCCAAAACTGCCCTCACCTCTCCAATTTGGAAGTAGTCTTATTGATGCTCCAGCCAAGATGCAGGGTGGCCTATTGCATGTCCCTGGTCCAGCCACAGAATGTCCTGTGTGCAGGGAACTGCACTATGTCTATTTCTTCTTTGATTTACAGTTTTGGGATAGGACTCGGTGGACAAAAAGAGCAACAGGGAAGTAGATGATTTGGCAGTGGTAGTTTGTGCTGCGAGAGATTTGTACAGTGATAAGAGGTATACGAATGGCTCTGTGAGATGTCATGACTGTGTCTCAGAAGGGCCAGGTGTATCCGCATTACTACCCTAATCCAGAGCTGTGCAGGTCTCTAGCTAAAAATTATTTTTAGATCTCTACATGTTATATATATATATATATATATATATATATATATATATATATATAGAGAGAGAGAGAGAGAGAGAGAGAGGGAGTGAGACACTGATGTAGTCATTTTATACAATGGATTTGATATGACATTCAGACAATTGATTGCTAAAACTTGGAGAGAAACTGTGCATCAGGAAAAGAATTGTCCAAAGGAGTAAAATCTACAAATCATTAACAATATGCAACTCCAACGGGACATAGCGAAAAAGGCTTGAGAAGGAACTCATAAAGAGAATGTCCACATGGACAGGCACCACAAGTTTCCTAGTCTGGCAACAGACACAGTGCATCTGGTAGTTCCCAGTTCAAGCCTCAGGGCACAAACCTCTCCCTCTTCAGTGTTTTTACATATGAAAAGAAGAAAAGTGACCAAGGGCCAAAGAGAGCTACAATGGTGCAATATTGATCTGTAAATCAGAATGAACCAAGTGTTTTGCAAAAAAAACCACTTTATTATAAACTGTGAGTGATACCGGAATGGAAATGAGGAGACAGAATATGGCTTGTGTCAGAAAGACTTACAAACTGAGGCTCCAGTAACCTAGGTGAAGTCACCAACACAACAAGCCAGAGCTCAGCAGTGCTCTGGTAACTCTCTTTGTATATCTGGGCCTGTCAGTAAAATAAGTATATAAGTAAAATATTAATGAGTGAAGACAGAGTGTGTGAGAGCATGTGAGAGTTAGAGACAGAGAAGGCTAGAAGAGAAATAGATGAGTTGGAAAGAGACCAGGATTCAAAAACCTCCTACACTGTGTTCATTGATGACAGCTTCAAACCTAGCTTGTAGAGATTGTAAGGCAGCAGCTCTCATGCTCACAGACCCCAGACAGCCCCATCCTTCACCATATGCTGTACTACCAGACCTGACAGTAATGTGTGTGTGTGTGTGTGTGTGTGTGTGTGTGTGTGTGTGTCTGTCTGTCCGTGTGTGTCTGTGTGTGCTCAGAACTCACCTATAGTAGTCTCAGAGCATGGGTGGCAAGGTAGCCAGCCTCACCTGCAACTTATCTACAGAGAAGCTAGCTGGTTAGGGAAAGCCAGCTATCCCAGATTCTGGCTAAGCAAGAATGCATATGCAAAGGGACTCTCATGTCTTGTTCTCCTGAGTTCCTGATTCAATCTCATGCCTCACTATTACCCAAACATTGCCAATGGGGGAAGCTTGGGCACCCCTCAGAATTCAGGGGCAGGACCCTGTCCTGTCACCTTTGGCTTCATACTCAGCCTCCATGCTCCCAGTCCACTTCTCAGTGGACAGCAGATTACAAGCCCAGAATGAACCCAGAAAGAGCTGTGTCTCAACATAGATGGGAACTGTATTTGACCAAACAATAGTGGATGACCCCACAACCTTACACCTCCCCTTTAGGTCATGTTAAGTCATTTGCTCCTGTGGCCGCACAATACCTGATCAAGGTGTCCTGGTGTCCACAAATCACACTCAGAGAGATTCCCAGAAGTAGGCATCCATGAGTGTCCCATACAAAGTCCCTCTGCTTGCAGGAAGCACAAACTCCCCAGGCCCTTGCTATGGAGACACTACAGGAAGATGGATGCCTCCATTGGCTGAATTAGGTGTTTCCAGTGGAGATCACAGCCCCGCCCCTCAACTGAGGGCCTGGATGCTGCTAATAAAGGCAATTGGAAACACCTGTTACCACTTGGGGCCTGAGGACATACTCAGGAATCCCTCCAGGAGCTAAGAGGTTGGCAGACCTCCTGACCCCATTATAGCTGTGCTCCTACTTGGGAGGGCATTCTGGCCAGAGGTGAGAATATTCCCTAGATACAAGAAATAATTTCAGGTTTCAAAAGGATTTGAAACTTCATGATGCACATGGAAAAGACATTTCACAGCCATCAAAAAACCCTCTTTCTGATCCCTGGAAGCTTCCGTTTTGCATGGAAAATCTGGACACTGGTATGGCCAGCAGTACCACAGATCCTTTACATTTGGCCCAATAGAGGGAAAGCACAATGTGTGTTCCAGGGGGATAGAGTTTCACTTCTCTTCACCTGGGCTCTCATGGATTAAGGACAAGGATTCAGTGCAGGAAATTGAGGAGGGCTGCATTTGGGCTGAGTGTCAATCTCAGGGCCCTGGTTAATGGGAGTCAAGCACAGAGGGCCTAAACAGCTGCAGATGGAGAGGGACATATGCCTGTTACCTGCAGCAGGATCGCTGTCTCCTCAGTTCCCCTCTGAATAACGCCATATGCAGGAGACTGAATAATCCAGAGGGCAAAGAAAGGAAAATTTCATCAATAGGAAGTCCAAGTTCACTCTGAGAAGCAACACTTGGCCTGCAGCCCACTCTCCAAAACTGTCCTTGCCTCTCCAAATTAGAAGTAGTTTTAGTGATGCTCCAGCCAAGATGCAGGCTGGCTTATTTCATCACCCTGGTCCAGCCTCAGTCTGTCCTGTGTGCACGGAACTGCACTATGTCTATTTCTTCTTTGATTTACAGTTTTGGGATAGGACTCCTTGGACAAAATGAGCAAGAAGGAAGTAGATGTTTTGACAGCTGTAGTTTTGCTGAGAGAGATCTGTAGAGTATCAAGAGGTAAACGAATGGCTCTGTGAGATGTCTCTCATGACTGTGGCTCAAAAGGGCCAGGTGTATCCGCATTACTACCCGAATCCTGAGCTGTGCAGCTCTCTAGCTAAAAAATATTTTCAGACCTCTACATGTTATATATATATATATATATATATATATATATATATATATATATATATATATATATATATAGAGAGAGAGAGAGAGAGAGAGAGAAAGACACTGATGTAGTCATTTTCTACAATGGATGCGATATGACATTCAGACAATTGATTTCTAAAACCTGGAGAGAAACTGTGCATCAGAAATAGAATTGTCCAAAGTAGGAAAATCTCCAAATCATTTGCTATATGCAGCTCAAATGGGACCTAGCGAAAAAGTCTTGAGAAGGAACTCATCCAGGAGACTCTCCACATGGACAGGCACCACAAGTTTCCTAGTCTGGCAACACACACAGGGCAGCAGCTAGTTCCTTGTGCAAGCCTCAGGGCAAAATCCTCTGGCTCTTCAGTGTCTTTACATCTGAAAAGAAAAAAAGTGTCCACGCACCAAGGAGAGCTACAATGGTGTCAATATTGAGCAGTAAATCAGAATGTGCCAAGTGTTTAGCACAAAATCTCCTGTGCCACAGTGATTCTGTTGTTCTATTTGTCTCCCTCCCACACACATACATACACACAAACAAACACAAACACACACTCTCACATTCACGCACGCACATATCCACAGAGGCACAGGTACAAAAGGAGTTATACACATGCGCACTGGACAGCTTCTGCAAGGCAGGGCCCTGGGCTGAACCCTGCTTCTCACTTCCTGGAAGCACACCCGCCTTTTAAGGCCAGCTCTGAGCTCCCCTTGGTGGGATTCCTTCAGAAGGCTACTCTGAGTCCCGCCCTCGTAACTTTTCCTCTGTTCTCATTGGCCAGCTCTTGGTTCACGCCCCTGAAGGTGATGTTCCTCTTCTCTAATTGGCCACCTTCTCTATGTATATGTACTGGGCCCTCCCCCTCAGACTCAGAGGGCCTGGTCTCTTAGACCCGCCCCTGGGAATTGTCTGCCATCATCTGTAGGCCCTGTTTCTGCCAACACGACCCAATAGCTCCTGTCTGTACCTGCTGTACCTGTCCTTAGGACACTGCCTGATTGAGCTAGGCTGGCCATGCTCTTGGGGCACACACATAATCACTATCTCCACTCTCATAGCCAAGTGCCTCAGGGCACTTGCCCCATGGTGCCTTAGTCCCACACTGGAGCTGCCCTCTTGTGGACACCCATCAGAATGCAGCTGAGCACAGGGATTCACAAGCTCACAGTAGAGTCATCCCAGACAAAGAGAGAAACACCTTCCACCTGCAAAGCCAAATGGGGGATCCCCCCACCCCAGAGGAAAGAACAGATGTCTAGGGAACTCTACATCAATTTCAACCTTGCTGTCCATGGGCCACAAATCCCAAAGTTCTCATCATTCCACAGAATCACTACACTCAACTATGGGGTTTTCTGCCACCTTGTGGACACACAGCAGAATGCAGCTGAGCTCCCCCATGCCACTCCTCTTTGAGTCTACACAGAAAATTACACACAGCATGGAAATAGTAAAGGAAAGAACCCATCTGAGGACCACCTGGGAGAATGCACAACAGTGTCCAGAATATCCAATGTGCCATTCATATTTGAAAAACCACTTGTGCAGTGGAAACTTCCTTTGTCATTGCACAACCCATTTCCTAAGAATCTGCGTCAGGAATAAAGAAACAAGAGTGGCAATCATAACTGAAACACACTTATGTACACGTACACACACACACACACAAACCCTCCCACAGAGACGCACACACTTTTCCCTGAAATAACGTGGATTGGAGTTGCTGTTTTGCACTCAGGTAAAAGGTCAAAGTTTCATGGGTGGAGGGGAGAAGTATTAAGTTTCTGGCATATGAAGGTGAGAAGTGCCTAGAGAAGATCTATACTTACATGGACAATGAAGGGGGAATGGGTTGGAGGCACAGCTGGTGGAGCTGACAGGGAACTATGTGGAAGCCCAGGACCCCGTTTTGAGCCCCTGCTCACCACTTACCCAGCTCGGGAAAAGCTGGGCTAGTGTCAAATTAGAACTGCAGCTGTTTCTCTGTCTCTCTTCCTGCTTGGGCACCGCTCTCTCAATTTATGACTGTTTCCTTCTCCTCAGTAAGAAAGTTACAAAGGATGTACAGAAATACAGAGAAAGTGGGAAAAATTACCCCTGAACCCTCTATTACATGTAATGTTGACAGTAAAACATTCATCCCCCAAGAAAGAACAGAATAAATATTTGTGAGGTTAAAAACATTGTAGGTTAAATAGTGAACATTCTTTAGAGCCATGCAATACTAATCCATTGTGCATTGGATGTCACTGTCAAAAACCGTCCTGTAGTAGTAGTAGTAGTGTGTAGTATCTGAAAAAGGAAATGTATTGTGTGTCAAAAGTTCCCTTCAGTTATAAGAGAAAATTTATCAGGCAGAAGATATGACCCCTCATGTGATATGGGAATAAATAAGTAAATAAATATGCAAATGAATGGGGATGATCTAGGAGGATTTGAAAAAAATAAAAACAAAACCACAGGAAGACCTGATTAAAGTAGAAATATAGAAAATGTCTGCAGAGAAACAGAGGGCTGCTTCAAAACTTCCCTGACACTTCAATGTGCAGGGAAATTAAGAATTCCCAAGAATAAAAAGAAAGGCATACGTATTGAAGCTTACACTAGAAAATGTAGACAAGTTCTGTGCTATGATAATTACAATAAGGATAATGAAAGAAAGGCTATTGGAAATGCTCCTGGAAGGTTATATTTTATAATTGTAGTGAATCCTGCTCCAACTATGTAACCAATTATTTGTGAATAAGGACGATGTTATGAATCTGATAATTCTGCATTAAGATCAAATAAAAAGGTCAACAATTCTAAAACTAACAGATATATATATATATATATATATATATATATATATATATATATATATATGTATATGTTTATTATAAAGTCTGAGAGATACTGCCATGGTTATGAGGAGACAGAATATGGCTTGTGTCAGAGAGACTTACAAAGCTGGGACTCCAGTAGCCTAGGAGAAATCACCAACACAACAAGCCAGAGCTCAGCAGTGCTCTGGCAACTCTCTTTGTATATCTGGACCTGTCAATAAAATAAGGATATAAGTAAAATATTACTGAGTGCAGACAGAGTGAGTGAGAGCCTGTGAGAGTCAGAGACAGAAGGAGAGAAAAGAAATAGATGAGTTGGAAAGTGACCAGAAGTCAAAAACCTCCAACACTGTGTTCATTGATGACATGTTCAATCCTGGCTTGTAGAGATTGTAAGGCAGCAGCTCTCATGCCCACAGACCCCATACAGCCCCAGCCTTCATCATATGCAGTTCTACCAGACCTGACAGTAATGTGTGTGTGTGTGTGTGTGTGTCTGTCTGCTGCAGGTTCCAAGCATATGTCCATCTGCAGCTGCAGCTGTCCAGGCCCTCTGTGCTTGACTCCCATTCATGAGAGTCCCTTTGAATATGCATTCTTGCTTAGCCAGAATCAGGGCAACCTGGCTTTCCCTAAGCAGCTAGGTTCTCTGTACATAAGTTGCAGGTGAGGCTGGCTACCTTGCCACCCATGTTCTGAGACTACTATAGGTGATTTTTGAGCACACACAGACACACAGACAGACATTACTGTTTGGCAGACCTCCTGACCAGGAATAGCGTTGCTCCTAGTTGGATGGCCCTTCTTGCCAGAGGTGAGAAAATTCCCAAGATACAAGAAAGAACTTCAGAAAAAAAATGTCAATGGCCTGAATTCACCTATTAAAAGACACAGAGTAGGTAGATGGATCAGAAAACACAACCCAACAATATGTTGTCTACAGGAAACTCACCTAACGCAACAAGACAAACACAGACTTAAAGTGAAAGGATGGAAAACTATCATTCAAGCCAATGGCCCACAAAAAAGGGCAGGAACAACTATTCTCATATCTGACATGACAGACTTTAAAATAGATAAGATTAAAAAAGATAGGAATGGAAACTACTTAATGATCAGAGGATCAGTCAATCAAGAGGACTTAACAATTACTAATATCTATGCACCCAATGAGAAGCCATCTAAATACATCAAACTTCTACTGAAAGAGCTACAGCAATATATTAACAGTAACACAATCATAGTAGGGGACTTCAACACCCCACTATCTCAACTTGACAGATCATCCAGGCAGGAAATCAGTAAAGACATAAGGGAGCTAAATGAAGAGATAGATAAACTAGAACTATTGGACATTTTCAGAGTCATTCATCCCAAGAAACTGGAATACACATTTTACTCAATTCCACATGGATCATTCTCAAGGATAGACCATATGTTAGGCCACAAAGACAGCATCAGCCTATTCAAGAGCACTGAAATAATCCCAAGCATCTTCTCAGACCACAGTGGAATTAAACTAACACTTAACAATCAACAAAAGATTAGTAAAAGTGCCAAAATGTGGAAGCTCAACAGTACACTTCTTATCAACTTCTGGGTCAAAGAGGAAATCAAGGAAGAAATCAAAATGTTTCGAGAGTTCAAGGAAAATGAAGACACAAGCTATCAAAATATTTGGGACACAGCTAAAGCAGTCCTAAGAGGGAAGTTCATAGCTATACAAGCACACATTAGGAAACAAGAAAAGGCACAAATAAAAAGCCTGATTTCACATCTTAAAGACCTAGAAGAAGAACAACAAAAGAATCCTAAAGCAACCAGAAGGACAGAAATTACTAAAGTTAGGGCAGAAATAAATAACATTGAGAATAGGAAAACCATACAAAAGATCAATGAAAGTAAATGTTGGTTCTTCGAAAGAGTAAAGAAAATCGACAAACCTTTAGCCAGACTCACAAAACAAAAAAGGGAGAAGACCCAAATAAATCGGATAGTAAAAGAAAGAGGAGAAATCACAACAGACACTGCAGAAATTCAACATATCATGCGAGGCTTCTATGAACAACTATATGCCACCAAGCTAGAGAACCTGGAAGAAATGAATGATTTCCTAGATACCTACCAACTTCCAAAACTAAGTAAAGAGGAAGTGGATAACATGAACAGGCCCATCACAGCTAATGAAATTGAAACAGTTATCAAAAATCTTCCCAAAAATAAAAGTCCTGGACCAGATGGTTTTACAAATGAATTCTACAAATTTTTCAAAGAAGAAATAATACCTCTACTTTTAAAAGTCTTCCAAAAGATTGAAGACACTGGAATACTCCCTGCCAGCTTCTATGAAGCCAACATCACCCTGATACCAAAAGCAGACAGGGACACAACCAAAAAAGAAAACTACAGACCAATATCTCTGATGAACATAGATGCGAAAATATTGAACAAAATTCTACCCAACCGGATACAACAGTATATCAAAAAAATTGTTCATCATGACCAAGTGGGGTTTATCCCAGGCATGCAAGGTTGGTTTTAATATACGTAAATAAATCAATGTGATCCACCACATCAACAAAAGCAAGACCAAAAACCACATGGTCATATCAATAGATGCAGAGAAAGCCTTTGACAAAATACAACATCCCTTTATGATCAAAACACTACAAAAAATAGGAATAGATGGAAAATTCCTGAAGATAGTGGAGTCTATATATAGCAAACCTACAGCCAACATCATACTCAATAGTGAAAAACTGGAAGCATTTCCCCTCAGATCAGGTACTAGACAGGGCTGCCCACTATCACCATTACTATTCAACATAGTGTTGGAAGTTCTTGCCATAGCAATCAGGCAGGAGCAAGGAATTAAAGGCATACAGATTGGAAGAGAAGAAGTCAAACTCTCCTTATTTGCAGATGACATGATAGTATACATGGAAAAACCTAAGGAATCCAGCAAGAAGCTTTTGGAAATCATCAGGCAATACAGTAAGGTGTCAGGCTATAAAATTAACATTCAAAAGTCAGTGGCATTCCTCTATGCAAACACTAAGTTAGAAGAAATTGAAATCCAGAAATCAGTTCCTTTTTCTATAGCAACAAAAACAATAAAATATCTAGGAATAAACCTAAGCAAAGAAGTGAAAGTCTTGTATACTGAAAATTATGAGTCACTACTCAAAGAAATTGAAAAAGATACAAAGAAGTGGAAAGATATTCCATGTTCATGGGTTGGAAGAATTAACATCATCAAAATGAATATATTACCCAGAGACATCTACAAATTTAATGCTATCCCCATCGAGATCCCAAGCACATTTTTAGGAGAATAGAAAAAATGCTACAAATATTTATCTGGAACCAGAAAAGACCTAGAATTGCCAAAACAATCTTGAGAAAAAAGAACATAACCTGAGGCATCACACTGCCAAATCTCAAACTGTATTATACGGCCATTGTCATCAAAAGTGCTTGGTACTGGAACATGAACAGACACACTGACCAGTGGAATAGAATTGAGAGCCCAGAAATGAGGCCCCACACGTATGGACATCTAATCTTTGACAAAGGGGCCCAGACTATTATATGGGGGAAGCAGAGTCTCTTCAACAAATGGTGTTGGAAACAATGGGTTGAAACATGCAGAAGAATGAAACTGAACCATTGTATTTCACCAAATACAAAAGTAAATTCCAAGTGGATCAAGGACTTGGATGTTAGACCAGAAACTATCAGATACTTAGAGGAAAATATTGGCAGAACTTTTTTCCGCATAAATTTTAAAGACATTTTCAATAAAACGAATCCAATTACAAGGAAGACTAAGGCAAGTATAAACCTAGGGAAGACGTTAAATTAAAAAGCTTCTTCACAGCAAAAGAAACCACTACCCAAATCAAGAGACCACTCACAGAATGGGAGAAGATCTTTACATGCCATACATCAGATAAGAGTTTAATAATCAACATATATAAAGAGCTTGCCAGACTCAACAACAAGACAACAAATAACCCCATCCAAAAATGGGGGGAGGAATTGGACAGAATATTCACCACAGAAGAGATCCAAAAGGCCGAGAAACACATGAAAAAATGCTCCAAGTCTCTGATTGTCAGAGAAATGCAAATCAAGACAACAAGGAGATATCACTTCATGTGCCATGGTTGTAGATTTTTCACTTCTCTCATGGAATAAGGACAAGGATGCGGTGCAGGAAATTGAGGAGGGCTGCATTTAGGCTGAGTGTAAGCCACATGGCCCTGGAGAATGGGAGTCAAGCACAGAGGACCTGGACAGCTGCAGCTGCAGATGGACATATGCCTGCTACTTGCAGCAGGAACTCTGTCTCCTCAGTTCACCTCTGTACTATGCAATATGCACGAGACTAACTAATCCAAAGGTCAAAGAAAGGAAAATTTCAACACCAGGAAGACTGAGTTCACGATGCAGGCACTGACTTCCAAGAAGAATCCAGGGAAGAAGGCATGTAGAGACAGTCTGAGAGACAGAATGACTGACTGCAAAGGACAAAAATTCTGGCCCTGAGTTGATCAGTGCCAGAGCACTGAAGAGAAACCCTCCATGCCCATGCATACTTCTTACAAGTGGCATTGTTATTTTATGTTTGTGAGGAAAGGTTACACTTAGAACATCTAGGCCTTAGCCCATTCTGAGAAGCAACACTTGGGCTGCAGCCCACTCTCCAAAACTGCCCTTGGCTCTCCAAATTGGAAGTAGTTTTAGGGATGCTCCAGCCAAATGCAGGCTGGCGTATTTCATCTCCCTGGTCCAGGCTCAGCCTGTCCTGTGTGCAGGGAACAGCACTATGTCTATTTCTTCATTGATTTACAGTTTTGGGATAGGACTGGGTGGACAAAAAGAGCAAGAGGGAAGTAGATGATTTGGCAGCTGTAGTTTGTGCTGAGAGAGATTTGTACAGTGACAAGAGGTAAACGAATGGCTCTTTGAGATGTCTCTCATGACTGTGGCTCAGAAGGGCCAGGTGTATCCGCATTACTACCCGAATCCACAGCTGTGCAGGTCTCTAGCTAAAATATATTTTCAGAACTCTACATGTTATATATATATATGTAGAGAGAGAGAGAGACAGCAAGACACTGATGTATTCATTTTCTACAATGGATGCGATATGACATTCAGACAATTGATTGCAAAAACCTGGAAAGAAACTGTGCATCAGTAAAAGAATTGTCCAAAGGAGTAAAATCTCAAAATCATTAGCTATATGCAGCTCCAATGGGACCTAGCGAATAAAGCTCGAGAAGGAATTCTTCCAGGACACTCACCACATGGACAGACAACACAAGTTTCCTACTCTGGAAACACCCAAAGGGCAGCTGCTAGTTCCCAGTGCAAGCCTCAGGGCAAAAACCTCTCCCTCTTCAGTGTCTTTACATCTGAAAAGAAGAAAAGTGACCAAGGGCCAAGTAGAGCTACAATGGTGTCAATATTGAGCTGTAAATCAGAAAGTGCCAAGTGTTTTGCACAAAATCACCTGTGCCACAGTGATTCTGTTGTTCTCTCTCTCTCTCCTTCCCTCACACACACACACACACACACACACACACACACACACACACACACACACACACACACACTCTCACAGTTATACACACGCACACATCCACAGAGGCACAGGCACAAACGGAGTAATACACATGCACACTGGACAGCTTCTGCAAGGCAGGGCCCTGGATGAACTCTGCTTCGCACTTCCTGGAAGCACGCACAGCCTTTTAAGGCCAGCTCTGAGCTCCCATTGTCCGGCTTACTTCTGAAGGCCTGCAGACCGGGCACCAGCCATGCTCTGATATGCCAGAGGCCTAGGCCACGCCCAGAACCTATGCCAGCAAAATCATTGGCCAGTGTGCTAGGATACGCCCAGGAGTTTCATGGACCCTAGTCATTGATTGGCCAGCAACCTTTAGCACCGCCCACACGGCCCTGCAGCACTCTCATTGGGCAGCCTCTGGAAGGCCTGCCCACCAGCCGCTTCTGCTGGAAAGAGATGAGAATTCAAAAACCTCCTACACTGTGTTCATTGATGACAGGTTCAAAGCTGGCTTGTAGAGATTGTAAAGCAGCAGCTCTCATGCCCACAGACCCCAGACAGCCCCAGCCTTCACCATATGCTGTACTACCAAACCTGACAGTAATGTGTGTGTGTGTGTGTCTGTCTGTCTGTGTCTGCATGTGCTCAGAACTCACCTGTAATAGTCTCAGAGCATAGGTAGGAAGGTAGCCAGCCTCATCTGCAACTTATGTACAGAGAACCTAGCTGGTCAGGGCAATCCAGCTAGCCCAGATTCTGGCTAAGCAAGAATGCACATGCAAAGGGACTCTCATGTCTCCCTCTCCTGAGTTCCTGATTCAATCTCATGCCTCACTATCATCCAAACACTGCCAACAGTGTAAGCTGGGGCACCCCTCAGAATTCAAGGGCAGGAGACTGTCCAGTCACGTTTGGCTGCCTACTCAGCCTCCAGACTGTCAGTCCACTGCTCAGGGCAGCTGCTTAAAAGCCCAGAATAACCCAAAAAGAGCTGTGTTTCAACATAGATGGAAACTGTGTTTGACCAAACAATAGTGGATGAACCCGTCCCCTTACAACTGCCATTTGGGTCCGACTAAGGCAATTGCTCCTGTGGCCTCGTGTCCACATATCACACTTAGAGAGATTCCCAGAAGTAGGCATGCATGAGTGTCCCATACAAAGTCGCTCAGCTTGCAGGAAACAAAAACTCCCTGGGCCCTTGCTATGGAGAGACAAAAGGAAGATGGATGCCTCCATTGGCTGAATTAGGAGCTTCCAGTGGAGATCACAGCCCCGCCACTCACCTGAGAGCCTGGCTGCTGCTAATAAAGGCAATTGGAAACACCTGTTACCACTTGGGTCCTGAGGACATACTCAGGAATCCCTCCAGGATCTAGCAGGCTGGCAGACATCCTGACCCCGGGATAGCTGTGCTCCTAGGTGGGAGGGCCTTTGGGCCAGAGGTGAGAATATTCCCTAGATATAAGAACGAACTTCAGGTTTCAAAAGGATTTGAAACCCAAGGAGGCACTTGGAAAAGACATTTCACAGCCATCAAAATACCCTCTTTCTAAACCCTGGAAGCTTCCGTTTTGAATGGAAACTCTGGACGCTGGTGTGGCCATCAGAACCACAAAGCCTTTACATTCGGCCCAATAGAGGGAAAGCACAATGTGTGAGCCATGGTGGTAGATTTTCACTTATCTTGATCTCGGCTCCATGGAATAAGGACACTGATGCGGTGCAGCAAATTGAGGAGGGCTGCATTTAGGCTGAGTGTCAGCCACAGAGCCCTGGAGAATGGGAGTCAAGCACAGAGGGCCTGGACAGCTGCAGCTGGAGATGTACATATTCCTGTTACTTGCAGCAGGAACTCTGTCTCCTCAGTTCCCCTCTGTACTACGACATATACACGACACTAACTAATCCAAAGGGCAAAGAAAGGGAAATTTCAACACCAGGAAGACCGAGTTAACAATGCATGCACTGACTTCCACGAAGGAATTCTGTCCCTGTGTTGATCAGTGCCAGAGCGCTGAAGACACACCCTCCATGCCCATGCATACTTCTTACAAGTGGCATTGTTATTTTATGTTTGTGAGGAAAGGTTACACTTAGAACATCTAGGCCTTAGCCCACTCTGAGAAGCAACACTTGGGATGCAGCCCACTCTCCAAAACTGCCCTATTCTCTCCAAATTGGAAATACTTTTAGTGATGCTCCAGCCAAATGCAGGCTGGCATATTTCATCTCCCTGATCCAGCCACAGCCTGTCCTGTGTGCAGGGGAACAGCACTATGTCTATTTCTTCTTTGATTTACAGTTTTGGGATAGGATTCGGTGGACAAAAAGAGCAAGTGGGAAGTAGATGATTTGGAACCTGTAGTTTGTGCTGAGAGAGATTTGTAGAGTTCAAGAGGTAAACGAATGGCTCTGTGAGATTTCTCTCATGATTGTGGCTCAAAAGGGCCAGGTGTATCAGCATTACTACCCGAATCCAGAGCTGTTCAGGTCTCTAGCTAAAATATATTTTCAGAACTCTACATGTTATATATATATATATATATATATATATATATATATATATATATATATATATATAGAAAGAGAGAGAAAGAGAGAGAGACAGCAAGACACTGATGTAGTCATTTTCTACAATGGATGCAATATGACATTCAGACAATTGATTGCTAAAACCTGGCGAGAATCTGTGCACCAGGAAAAGAATTGTCCAAAGGAGTAAAATCTCCAAATCATTAGCTATATGCAACTCCAATGGGACCTAGCGCTAAAGGCTCGAGAACGAATTCTTCCAGGACACTCTCCACATGGACAGGCACCACAAGTTTCCTAGTCTAGCAACACACACCGGGCAGCTGCTAGTTCCCAGTGCAAGCCTCAGGGCAAAAACCTCTCCCTCTTCAGTGTCTTTACATCTGAAAAGAAGAAAACTGACCAAGGGCCAAGTAGAGCTACAATGGTGTCAATATTGAGCTGTAAATCAGAAAGTGCCAAGTGTATTGCACAAAATCACCTGTGCCAGCCTCATCTGTAACTTATGTACAGAGAACCTAGCTGGTCAGGGCAAGCCAGCTAGCCCAGATTCTGGCTAAGCAAGAATGCACATGCAAAGGACCTATCATGTCTTCCTCTCCTGAGGTCCCGATTCAATGTTTTGCCTCACTATCATCAAAACACAGCCAACAGGGTAAGCTGTGGCACCCCTCAGAATTCAGGGGTATGAGATTGTCCAGTCATGTTTGGCTGCCTACTCAGCCTCCCGAATCTCAGTCCACTGCTCAGGGCATCATATTAGAAGCACAGAAAGAACCCAGAAATAGCTGTGTTTCAAAATAGATGGGAACAGTGTTTGACCAAACAATAGTGGATAAACCCGGTCCCTTACACCTACCCTTTGGGTCTGGCTAAGGCAATTGCTCCTTTGTTGTCACATCCCTGATCATGGTGTCCTGGTGTCCAAACATCACACTCAGAGAGATGCCCAGAAGTAGGCATGCATGAGTGTCCCATACAAAGTTGCTCTGCTTGCAGGAAGCACAAAATCCCTGGGCCCTGCTATTGACAGACAAAAGAAAGATGGATGCCTCCATTGGCTGAATTAGGAGTTTCCAGTGGAGATCACAGCCCCGCCCCTCACCTGAGGGCCTGGCTGCTGCTAATAAAGGCAATTGGAAACACCTGTTACAACTTAGTCCCTGAGGACATACTCAGGAATCGCTCCAGGAGCCAGCAGGCTGGCACACCTCCTGACACCGGGATAGCTGTGCTCCTAGTTGGGAGGGCATTCTGGCCAGAGGTGAGAATATTCACTAGGTACAAGAAAGAACTTCAGGTTTCAAAAGGAGTTGAAACCCCATGAGGCACTTGGAAAATACTTTTCACAGCCATCAAAACACCCTCTTTCAGAACCCTGGAAGATTCCGTTTTCCGTGGAAAATCTGGACACTGGTGTGGCCACCAGTACCACAGATGCTTTACATTCGGCCCAATAGAGGGAAAGCACAATGTGTGTGCCACGGGGATAGAGTTTCACTTCTCTTGACCTGGGCTATCATGGAATAAGGACAAGGTTGCAGTGCAGGAAATTGAGGAGGGCTGCATTTAGTCTAAGTGCCAGCCTCAGGGCCCTGGGGAATGGGAGTCAAGCACAGAGGGCCTGGACAGCTACAGCCTGAGATGGACATATGCCTGTAACCTGCAGCAGGATAGTTGTCTCCGCAGTTCCCCAATGTACTACTCTGTATTGCGGAGACTAAATAATCCAAAGGGCAAAGAAAGGAAATTTTCAACACGAGGATGACTGAGGTCACGATGCATGCACTGACTTCCAATAAAGGCCCAGTGAAGAAGGCACGTAGAGACAGTGAGAGAGACAGAATGACAGAGACAGCAAAGGACTCAAATTCTGGCACTGTGATGATCAGTGCCAGAGCACATAAGACAAACCCTCCATGCCCATGCATACTTCTTACAAGTGGCATTGTTATTTTATATTTGTGAGCAAAGGTTACACTTAGAACATCTAGGTCTTAGCCACTCTGAGAAGCAACACTTTGCCTGCAGCCCACTCTCCAAAACTACCCTCCCCTCTCCAATTTGGAAGTAGTCTTAGTGATGCTCCAGACAAGATGCAGAATGGTGTATTCCATCTCCCTGGTCCAGCATCACACTGCCCTGAGTGCAGGGAACAGCACTATGTCTATTTCTTCTTTGATTTACAGTTTTGGGATAGGACTCCGTGGACAAAAAGAGTAAGAGGGAAGCAGATGATTTGGCAGTGGTAGTTTGTGCTGAGAGAGATATGTAGAGTGATAAGAGGTATACGAATGGCTCTGTGAGATGTCACACATGACTGTGGATCAGAAGGGCCAAGTGTATCCGCATTCTTACCCTATTCCAGAGCTGTGCAGGTCTCTAGCTAAAAAATATTTTCAGACCTCTACATGTTACATATATATATATATATATATATATATATAGAGAGAGAGAGAGAGAGAGAGAGAGAGAGACAGAGAGAGAGACAGAGAGAGAGAGAGACTGATGTAGTCATTTTATACACTGGATTCGATATGACATTCAGACAATTGATTGCTAAAACCTGCTCAGGAAAAGAATTGTCCAAAGGAGTAATATCTCAAAATCATTAGCTATATGCAGCTCAATGGGACAGAGCGAAAAAGGCTTGAGAAGGAACTCATCAAGGAGACTCTCCACATGGACAGGCACCACAAGTTTCCTAGTCTGGCAACAGACACAGGGCAGCTGGTAGTTCCCAGTGCAAGCCTCAGGGCAAAAACCTCTCCTTCTTCAGTGTTTTTACATCTGTAAAGAAGCAAAGTGACCAAGGTTCAAAGAGAGCTACAATGGTGTCAATATTGAGCTGTAAATCAGAATGTACCAAGTGTTTTGCAAAAAAATCACTTTATTATAAACTCTGAGTGATACTGGCATGGAAATGAGGAAACAGAATATGGCTTGTGTCAGAAAGACTTACAAACTGAGGCTCCAGTAGCCTAGGTGAAATCGCCAACACAACAAGCCAGAGCTCAGCAGTGCTCTGGTAACTCTCTTTGTATATCTGGGCCTGTCAGTAAAATAAGTATATAAGTAAAATATTAATGAGTGAAGATAGAGTGTGTGCGAGCATGTGAGAGTTAGAGACAGAGAAGGCAAGAAGAGAAATAGATGAGTTGGAAAGACACCAGAATTCAAAAACCTCCTACACTGTGTTCATTGATGACAGGTTCAAACAAGGCTTGTAGAGATTGAAAGGCAGCAGCTCTCATGCCCACAGACCACAGACAGCCCCAGCCTTCACCATATGCTGTACTACCAGACACGACAGTAATGTGTGTGTGTCTGTCTGTCTGTCTGTGTGTCTGTGTGTGGTCAGAACTCACCTATTGCAGTCTCAGAGCATGGGTGGCAAGGTAGCCAGCCTCACCTGCAACTTATGTACTTATAACCTAGCTGGTTCGGGAAATCCAGCTAGCCCATATTCTGGCTAAGCAAGAATGCATATGCAAAGGGACTCTCATGTCTCACTCTCCTTAGTTCCCTATTCAATCACATGCCTCACTATCATCCAAACACTGTCAATGGGGGAAGCTGGGGCACCCCTCAGAATTCAGGGGCAGGACACTGTCCAGTCATGTTTGGATGCATACTCAGCCTCCAGGCTCCCAGTCCACTTCTCAGGGCAGCAGATTACAAGCCCAGAAAGAACCCATAAAGAGCTGTGTCTCAACATAGATGGAACTGTGTTTGACCAAACAATAGTGGATGAACCCAGCCCCTTACACCTCCCCTTTGGATCCTGCTAAGGCAATTACACCTGTGGCCTCACAATCCCTGATCACAGTGTCCTGGTGTCCAAACATCACACTCAGAGATTCCCAGAAGTAGGCATCCATGAGTGTCCCATACAAAGTCGCTCTGCTTGGAGGAAGCACAAACTCCCCGGACCTTTCTATGGAGACACAAAAAAAGATGGATACCTCCATTGGCATAATTAGGAGTTTCCAGTGGAGATCACAGCCCCGCCCCTCACCTGAGGGCCTGGCTGCTGCTAATAAAGGCAATTGGAAACACTTGTTACCACTTGGGACCTGAGGACATACTCAGGAATCGCTCCAGGAGCTAGCAGGCTGGCAGACCTCCTGACCCAAGGATAGCTGTGCGCCTAGTTGGGAGGGCTTTTGGTCCAGAGGTGAGAATATTCACTAGATACAAGAAAGAACTCAGGTTTCAAAAGGATTTGAAACCCCATGAGGCACTTGGAAAGACAGTTTACAGCCATAAAACCACACTCTTTCTGAACACTGGAAGTTTCTGTTTTGCGTGGAAAAACTGGACACTGGTGTGGACATCAGTACCAGGGATCCAAATATGGGAAAGCACAATGTGTGCACCAGGGGGATAGAGTTTCACTTCTCTTGACCTGGGCTATCATGGAATAAGGACAAGGATGCGGTCAGGAAATTGAGGAGGGCTGCATTTAGGCTGAGTGTCAGCCTCAGGGCACTAGAGAATGGGAGTCAAGCACAGAGCGCCTGGATAGCTGCAGCTGGACATGGACATATGCCTGTTACCTGCAGCAGGATCACTGTCTCCTCAGTTCCCCAATGTACTACTCCATATGCAGGAGACTGAATAATCCAAAGGGCAAAGAAAGGAAAATTTCAACACCAGGAAGTCCGAGTTCACAATGCATGCACTGACTTCCATAAGGGCCCAGTGAAGAAGGCACATAGAGACAGTCAAAGAGACACTGGATGACAGAGAGAGCAAAGGACTGAAATTCTGGCCCTGTGTTGATCAGTGCCAGAGCACTAAAGACAAAGCCTCTATGCCCATGCATACTTCTTACATGTGGCATTGTTATTTTATGTTTGTGAGGAAAGGTTACACTTAGAACATTTAGGTGTTAGCCCACTCTGAGAAGCAACACTAGGCCTGCCGCCCACTCTCCAAAACTGCCCTCGCCTCTCCAATTTGGATGTAGTCTTAGTGATGCTCCAGCCAAGATGGAGGCTGGCATATTGCAGCTCCCTGGTCCAGCCTCAGACTGTCCTGTGTGCAGGGAACTGCACTATGTCTATTTCTTCTTTGATTTACAGTTTTGGGATAGGACTCGGTGGACAAAAAGAACAAGAGGGAAGTAGATGATTTGGCAGCTGTAGTTTGTGCTGAGAGAGATTTGTAGAGTGATAAGAGGTATACAAATGGCTCTGTGGATGTCTCTCATGACTGTGGCTCAGAAGGGCCAGGTGTCTCCTCATTACTACCCTAATCCGGAGCTGTGCAGGACTCTAGCTAAAAAAATATTTTCAGACCTCTACATGTTACATATATATATAGAGAGAGTAAAATACTGATGTAGTCATTTTCTACAATGGATTCGATATGACATTCAAACAATTCATTGCTAAATCCTGGAGGGAAACTGTGCATCAGGAAAAGAATTGTCCAAAGGAGTAAAATCTCCAAATCATTAGCTATATGCAGCTCCAAGGGGACTGAGCAAAAAAGGCTCGAGTAGGAACTCATCCAGGAAACACTCCACATGGACAGACTCACAAGTTTCCTAGTCTGGCAACACACACAGGGCAACTGCTAGTTCCCAGTGCAAGCCACAGGGCAAAAACCTCTCCCTCCTCAGTGTCTTCATATCTGAAAAGAAGAAAAGTGGCCAATGGCCAAGGAGAGCTATAATGGTGTCATATTTAGCTGTAAATCAGAATGTGCCAAGTGTTTTGCACATAATCACCTATGGCACAGTGATTCTGTTATTCTCTCTCTCTCCCTCCCTCACACACACACAAACATACACAAACACACATTCTCACAGTCACACACACGCACACATCCACAGAGGCACAGGCACAAATGGAGTTATACACATGCACACTGGACAGCTTCTACAATGCAGCGTCCTATCCTGAACACTGCTTTGCACTTCTTAAAAGCATGCCCAGACTTTTAAGGGCAGCTCAGAGCTCTCATTGGCGGGCTTCCTTCAGAAGGCCCGCACACAGGGTGCCTGCCAGGCTCTGATAGGCCAGAGGCCTAGGCCATTCCAAGAACCCCTGCCAGCAGTCTTATTGGCCAGTGTGCTTGGACAAGCCCAGGAGTGTCAAGGACCCTAGTCATTGATTGGCCAGCAACCTTGAGCACCTCCCACACGGCCCTGCAGAATGCGCATTGGGCAGCCTCTGGAAGGCCCGCCCATCAGCCACTTCTGCTGTAAAGAGATGAGAATTGAAAAACCTCCTACACTGTGTTCATTGATGACAGGTTCAAAGTTGGCTTGTAGAGATTGTAAGGCAGCAGCTCTCATGCCCACAGACCCCAGACAGCCCCAGCCTTCACCATACGCTGTACTACCAGACCTGACAGTAATGTGTGTGTGTGTGTCTGTCTGTCTGTCTGTGTCTATGTGTGTTCAGAGCTCACCTATAGTTGTCTCAGAGCATGGGTAAGAAGGTAGCCAGCCTTATCTGCAACTTATGTACAGAAAACCTAGCTGGTCAGGGCAAGCCAGGTAGTCCAGATTCTGGCTAAGCAAGAATGCACATGCAAAGGGACTCTCATGTCTCCCTCTCCTGAGTTCCTGATTCAATCTCATGCCTCACTATCATCCAAACACTGACAACGGGGTAAGCTGGGGCACCCCTCAGAATTCAGGGGCAGGACCCTGTCCAGTCACGTTTGGCTGCATACTCAGCCTCCAGGCTCCCAATCCACTTCTCAGTGGACAGCAGATTACAAGGCCAGAAAGAACCCAGAAAGAGCAGTGTTTCAACATAGATGGGAACTGTGTTTGACCAAACAATATGGATGAACCCGGTCCCTTACACCTTCCCTTTGTGTCTGGCAAAGGCAATTGCTCCTGTGGCTTCACATCCCTGATCATGGTGTCCTGGTGTCCAAACATCACACTCAGAGAGATTCCCAGAAGTAGGCATTCATGAGTGTCCCATACAAAGTCACTCTGCTTGCAGGAACCACAAACTACCCGGGCCCTTGCAATGGACAGACAAAACAAAGATGGATGCCTCCATTGGCTGAATTTGGAGCTTCCAGTGGAGATCCCAGTCCCTCCCCTCACCTGAGGGCCTGGCTGCTGCTAATAAAGGCAATTGGAAACACCTGTTACCACTTGGTGCCTGAGGATATACTCCAGAATCCCTCCAGGAGTTAGCAGGCTGGCAGAACTCCTGAACCCGGGATAGCTGTGCTCCTAGTTTGGAGGGCCTTCAGGCCAGAGGTGAGAATATTCCCTAGATACAAGAAAGAACTTCATGATTCAAAAGGATTTGAAACCCCAGGAGGCACTGGGAAAAGACATTTCACAGTCATCAAAACACCCTTTTTCTGAACCCTGGAAGCTTCCCTTTTGCATGGAAAATCTGGACACTGCTGTTGCCATCAGTACCACAGATCCTTTACCTTTGGCCCAATAGAGGGAAAGTACAATGTGTGTGCCAGGGTGGTAGAGTTTCACTTCTCTTCACCTGGGCTCTAATGGAATAAGGACAAGGATGTGGTGCAGGAAATTGAGGAGGGCTGCATTTAGGATGAGTGTCAGCCACAGGGCCCTGGAGAATGGGAGTCAAGCACAGAGGGCCTGGACAGCTGCAGCAGGAGATGGACATATTCCCATTACCTGCAGCAGGAATGCTGTCTCCTCAGTTCCCCTCTGTACTACGCCATATGCACTATGTTTATTTCTTCTTTGATTTACAGTTTTGGGATAGGACGCGGTGGAGAAAAAGAGCAAGAGTGAAGTAGATGATTTGGCAGCTGTAGTTTGTGCTGAGAGAGATTTGTAGAGTGATAAGAGGTATAGGAATGGCTCTGTGAGATGTCTCTCATGACTGTGGCTCAGAAGTGCCAGGTGTATCCGCATTACTATCTTAATACAGAGCTGTGCAGGTCTCTACCTAAAATATATTTTCAGTCATCTACATGTTATATATATATATATATATATATATATATATATATATATATAGAGAGAGAGAGAGAGAGAGAGAGAGAGAGACAGCAAGACACTGATGTAGTCATTTTCTACAATGGATTCGATATGACATTCTGACAATTGATTGCTAAAACATGGAGAGTGACTGTGCATCAGGAAAAGAATTGTCCAAAGGAGTAAAATCTCCAAATCATTAGCTATATGCAGCTCCAAAGGGACCTAGCAAAAAATGATTCTGAAGGAACTCATCCAGGAGACTCTCCACATGGACAGACATCATAAGTTTCCTAGTCTGGCAACACACACAGGGCACCTGCTAGTTCCTTGTGCAAGCCTCAGGGCAAAAAACTATCCCTCTTCAGTGTCTTTACATCTGAAAAGAAAAAAGTGTCCAAGGGCCAAGGAGAGCTACAGTGGTGTCAATATTGAGCGGTAAATCAGAATGTACCAAGTGTTTTGCAAAAAATCACTTTATTATAATCTCTGAGTGATACTGGCATGGAAATGAGGAGACAGAATATGGCTTGTGTCAGAAAGACTTACAAACTGAGGCTCCAGTAGCCTAGGTGAAATCGCCAACACAACAAGCCAGAGCTCAGCAGTTCTCTGGTAACTCTCTTTGTATATCTGAGCCTGTCCGTAAAAAAATGTATGTAAGTAAAATATTAATGAGTGAAGATAGAGTGTGTGAGATAATGTGAGAGTTAGAGACAGAGAAGGCGAGAAGAGAAATAGATGAGTTGGAAAGACACCAGAATTCAAAAACCTCCTACACTGTGTTCATTGATGACAAGTTCAAAGCTGGCCTGTAGAGATTGTAAGGCAGCAGCTCTCATGCCCACAGACCCCAAACAGCCCCAGTTTTCAACATATGCTGTACTACCAGACCTGACAGTAATGTGTGTGTGTGTGTGTGTGTGTGTGTTTGTGTGTGTCGGTCTCTCTCTCTCTCTCTGTGTGTTCAGAGCTCACCTGTGGTAGTCTCAGAGCATAGGTGTCAAGGTAGCCAACCCCAACTGCAACTTATGTACAGAGAACCTAGCTGGTCAGGGCAAGCCAGCTAGCCCAGATTCTGGCTAAGCAAGAATGCCAGAGAACTATGTGGAATCCCAGGACCCATTTTGAGCCCCTGGTCACCACTTACCTAGCTAGGGAAATGCTGGGCTACTGGCAAATCAGAGCTGCAGCTGTCTCTCTATCTCTCTTCCTGCTTGGGACCTGCTCTATCAATTTATGACTGTTTCCTTCTCCTCAATAAGAAAGTTACAAGTGAAGAACAGAAATACAGGGAAAGTGGGAAAAATTAGCCCCCTTGCCCACTATTACATGTAACTGTTGACTGTAAAGCATTCATCCCCCTTAGGAAGAACAGAATAAATATTTGGGAGGTTAAAAATATTGTAGGTTAAATAGTGAGCATTCTCTAGAGCTATGCAATAGTAAACCATTGTGCATTTGATGTCACTGTCAAAAACAGTGCAGTCGTAGTTGTAGTAGTGTGTAGTATCTGCAAAAGAAAATGTATTGTGTGTCAAATATTCCCTTCAATTATAAGAGATAATCTATCAGGCAGAAGAAAAGACCCCTCATGTGATATTGGACTAAATAAAAAAATAAATATGCAAATAAATGGGGATGATCTAGGAGGATTTGAAAAAAATAAAAAATAAAAACAAAGACCACAGGAAGACCTGATTACAGCAGAAAAATAAAAAAAAACGTCTGCTGAGAAACAGAGGGCTGCTTCAAAAATTCCCTGACACTTCAGGGTCCAGGCAAATTAAGAATTACCAAGAATGAAAAGAAATGCATATGTATTGAAGCTTACACTAGAAAATGGAGGCAAGTTCTGTGCTATGATAATTACAATGAGGATACTGATAGAAAGGTTATTGGAAATGTTCCTGGAAGGTTTATAATTTAAAATTGTAGTGAATCCTGCTCCAACTATGTGACCAAATATTTATGAATAAGGAGGCTGTTTTAAATGTGGTAATTCTGCCTAAGGATCAAATAAAAAGGTCAACAATTCTAAAAATAACTGATATATATATGTGTATATATGTACATATATATATATATGTGTGTGTGTGTGTGTGTATCTTTATTATCAACTCTGAGGGATACTGGCATGGCTATGAGGAGACAGACTATGGCTTGTGCCAGAGACATTTACAAAGCTGAGGCTCCAGAAACCTAGGTGAAATCGCCAACAAAACAAGCCAGAGATCAGCAGTGCCCTGGTGACTCTCTTTGCCAAGAAAATCATGCCAAGCAGGAATGCACATGCAAAGGGACTCTCATGTCTCCCTCTCCTGAGTTCCTGATTCAATCTCATGCCTCACTATCATCCAAACACTGCCAACAGGGTAAGCTGGGGCACCCCTCAGAATTCAAGGGCAGGAGCCTTTCCAGTCACGTTTGGCGGCCTACTCAGCCTCCAGATTCTCAGTCCACTGCTCAGGGCAGCTGATTACAAGCCATGAATGAACCCAGAAAGAGCTGTGTTTCAACATAGATGGGAACTGTGTTTGACCAAACAATACTGGATGATCCCGGTCCCTTACACCTACCCTTTGGGTCCGGCTAAGGCAATTGCTCCTGTGGCCTCACATCCCTGATAATGGTGTTGTGGTGTCCACACATCACACTCAGAGAGATACCCAGAAGGTATGGATGAGTGTCCATACAAAGTCGCTCTTCTTGCAGGAAGTACAAACTCCCTGGGTCCTAGCTATGGACAGAAAAAAGAAAGATGGATGTCTCCATTTGCTGAATTTGCAGCTTCCAGTAGAGATCACAGCCCCGCACCTCACCTGAGGGCCAGGCTGCTGCTATAAAGTCAATTGGAAACACCTGTTAACACTTGGGCCCTGAGGACATACTCAGGAATCCCTCCAGGAGCTAGCAGGCTGGCAGAACTCCTGACCCTGGGATAGCTGTGCTCCCAGTTGTGTGGCCGTTCTGGCCAGAGGTGCTAATATTCCCTAGATACAAGAAAAAACTTCAGGTTTCAAAAGAATTTGAAAACCCCATGAGACAGTTGGAAAAGATATTTCTCAGCCATAAAAACACCCGCTTTCTGAACCCTGGAAGTTTCCGTTTTGCATGGAAAATCTGGACACTGTTGTGGCCATCAGTACCAAAGATGCTTTATATTCGGCTTAATAGAGGGAAAGCACAATGTGTGTGCCAGGGTGATAGAGTTTCACTTCTCTTGATCTGGGCTCTCATGGAATAAGGACAAGGATGCGGTGCAGAAAATTGAGGAGGGCTGCATTTAGGCTGAGTGTCAGCCTCAGGGCCCTGGAGAATGGGAGTCAACCACAGAAGGCCTGGAGAGCTGCAGCTGCAGATGGACATATGCCTGGAACCTGCAGCAGCCACGCTGTCTCCGCAGTTCCCCTCTGTACTACACCATGTGCAGGAGACTAAATAATCCAAAGGGAAAAGAAAGGAAAATTTCAACACCAGGATGACTGAGTTCACGATGCATGCACTGACTTCCAGTAAGGGCCCAGTGAAGAAGGCACGTATGCAGAGACAGTTAGAGAGACAGAATGACAGAGACAGAAAAGGACTTTAATTCTGGCCCTGTGTTGATCAGTGCCAGAGTACTGAAGACAAAACCTCCATGCCCATGCATACTTCTTACAAGTGGCACTGCTATTTATGTTTGTGAGGAAATGTTACACTTAGAACATGTAGGTTTAGCCACTCTGAGAAGCAACACCTGGCCGGCAGCACACTCTCCAAATCTGCCCTCGCATCTCCAAATTGGAAGTAGTCTTAGTGATTCTCCAGCCAAGATGAAGGCTGGCGCATTGCATCTCCCTGGTCCAGCCTCTGCCTGTCCTGTGTGCAGGGAACTGCACTATGTCTATTTCTTCTTTGATTTCCAGTTTTGGGATAGGAGTCGGTGGACACAATGAGCAAGAGGGAAGTAGATGATTTGGCAGCGGTAGGTTGTGCTGAGAGAGATTTGTAGAGTGATAAATGATATGGCTCTGAGATGTCTCTCATGACTGTGGCTCAGAAGAGCCAGGTGTACCCACTTTACTACCCTAATCCTGAACTGTGCAGGTCTCTAGCTAAAAAATATTTTCAGACCTCTACAAGTTACATATATATAGAGAGATAGAGAGAGAGACACTGATATAGTCATTTTACACAATGGATTCGATATGACATAAAGACAGTTGATTGCTAAAACCTGGAGATAAACTGTGCATCAGGAAAAGAATTGTCCAAAGGAGTAAAATCTCCAAATCCTTAGCTATATGCAGCTCCAACTGTACCGATCGAAAAAGGCTCAAGAAGGAACTCATCCAGAAGACTCTCCCCATGGACAGGCACCACAAGTTTCCTAGTCTGGCAACACACACAGGGCAGCTGCTAGTTCCTATTGCAAGCCTCAGGGCAAAAACCTCTCCCTCTTCAGTGTCTCAGAATTCAAAAACCTCCTCCACTGTGGTCATTGTGGTCAGGATCAAACCTGTCTTTTAGAGATTGTAAGGCACCAGCTCCCAATCCCCCAGACACCAGACAGCCCCAGCCTTCACCATATGCTGTACTACCAGACCTGCCAGTAATGTGTGTGTGTGTGTCTGTCTGTCTGTCTGTCTGTGTCTGTGTGTGCTTAGAGCTCATCTGTAGTAGTCTCAGACTTGGGTGACAATGTAGCCAGCCTCAACTTCAACTTATGTACTGAGAACCTAGCTGGTCAGGGCAAGCCAGCTAGCCCAGATTATGGCTAAGCAAGATTGCATATGCAAAGGGTCTCTCATGTCTAAAACTCATGAGTTTCCTATTCAATCCCAAACCTCACTATGTATCATCCAAACACTGCCAACAGGGGAAGCTGCGGAACCCCTTAGAATTCAGGGGCATGAGCCTGTCCAGTCACGTTTGGCTGCCTACTTAGCCTCCAGGCTCTCATTCCACCGCTCAGGGCAGCAGATTAAAAGCACAGAAAGTACCCAGAAAGAGCTGTGTTTCAACATAGATGGGAACTGTGTTCCACCAAACAATAGTGGATGGACCTGGTCCCTTCCACCTACCCTTTGGGTCTGGGTAAGGCAATTGCTCCTGTGGCCTCACATCCCTGATCATGGTGTCCTGGTGTCCACACATCAAACTCAGAGATATTCCCAGAAGTAGGCATGCATGAGTGTCCCATACAAAGTCTCTCTGCTTGCAAGAAGCAAAAACTCCCTGGGCCCTTGCTATGGACAGACAAAAGAAAGATGGATGCCTCCATAGGCTGAATTAGGAGCTTCCAGTGGAGATCACAACCCTGAACCTCACCTGAGGGCCTGGATGCTGCTAATAAAGGCAATTGGAAACACCTGTTACCACTTGGGCCCTGAGGACATACTCAGGAATCCATCCAGGAGCAAGCAGGCTGGCAGACCTCCTGACCAGGAATAGCTTTGCTCCTAGTTGGACGGCCCTTCTTGCCAGAGGTGAGAAAATTCCCAAGATACAAGAAAGAACTTCAGGTTTCAATGGGATTTGAAAACCCAGGAGGCACTTGGAAAAGACATTTCACAGCCATCAAAACACCCTCTTTCAGAACCCTGGAAGCTTCCATTTTGCGTGGGAAATGTGGACACTGGTGTGGCCATCAGTACCACAGATCCTTTACATTCGGCTTAATAGAGGGAAAGCACAATGTGTGTGCCAGGGGGATAGAGTTTCACTTCTCTTCTCCTGGGATCTCATGGAATAAGGACAAGGACGCTGTGCAGGAATGTGAGGAGGACTGCATTTAGGCTGAGTGTCAGCCTCAGGGCCCTGGAGAATGGGAGTCAAGCACAGAGGGCCTGGACAGCTGCAGCTGCAGATCGACATATGCCTGGAACCTGCAGCAGCAACGCTGTCTCCGCAGGTCCACTCTGTACTACACCATGTGCAGGAGAGTAAATAACCCCAAGGGCAATGAAAGGAAAATTTCAACACCAGGATGACTGAGTTCCCGATGCTTGCACTGATTCCAGTAAGGGCCCAGGGAAGAAGGCACGTAGAGACAGTCAGAGAGACAGAATGACAGAGACAGAAAAGGACTGAAATTCTGGCCCTCTGTTGATCAGGGCCAGAGCACTGAAGACAAACTCTCCATGCACATGCATACTTCTTACAAGTGGCATTGCTATTTTATTATTTGTCGAAAGGCAACACTTAGAACATCTAGGTCTTAGCCACTCTGAGAAGCAACACTTTGCCATAAGCACACTCACCAAAACTGCCCCCACCTCTCCAAATTGGAAGTAGTCTTAGTGTTGCTACAGCCAAGATGCAGGCTGGCGTATTGCATCTCCCTGGTCCAGCCTCAGCCTGTCCTGTGTGCAGGGAACTGCACTATGTCTATTTCTTCTTTGCTTTAGTTTTGTGATAGGACTAAGTGGACAAAATGAGCAAGAGGGAAGTAGATGATTTGGCACCGGTAGTTTGTGCTGAGAGAGATTTGTAGAGTGATAAATGATATGGCTCTGTGAGATATCTCTCATGACTGTGGCTCAGAAGGGCCAGGTGTATCCACATTACTACCCTAATACAGAACTGTGCAGGTCTCTAGCTAAAAAATATTTTCAGACCTCTACAGTAACATATATATATATATATATATATGTATATATATATATATATATATATATATATATATACATATAGAGAGAGAGAGAGAGAGAGAGAGAGAGAGAGAGACACTAATATAGTCATTGTAGTCATTTTCTACAATGGATTCAATATGATATTCAGACAATTTATTGCTAAAACCTGGAGAGAAACTGTGCATTAGGAAAAGAACTGTCCAAAGGAGTAAAATCTCCAAATCATTAGCTATATGCAGCTCCAACGGGACTGATCGAAAAAGACTAGAGAACGAACTCATCCAGGAGACTGTCCACATGGACAGGCACCACAAGTTTCCTAGTCTGGCAACAAACACAGGGCAGCTGATAGTTCCCAGTGCAAGCCTCAGTGCAAAAACCTCTCCCTCTTCAGTGTCTCAGAATTCAAAAACCTCCTACACTGTGTTCATTGATGACAGGATCAAACCTGGCTTGTAGAGATTGTAAGGCAGCAGCTCTCATGCCCACAGACCCCAGACAGACCGAGTCTTCACCATATGCTGTACGACCAGACCTGACAGTAATGTGTGTGTGTGTGAGTGTGTGTGTCTGTCTGTTTGTCTGACTGTGTGTATCTGTGTGTGCTTAGAGCTCACCTGTAGTAGTCTCAGAGCATGGGTGGCAAGGTAGCGAGCCTCACCTGCAACTTATGTACAGAGAACCTAGCTGGTAGGGCAAGCCAGCTAGCCCAGATTCTGGCTTAGCAAGAATGCATACGCAAAGGGACACTCATGTATAAATCTCCTGAGTTCTGTATTCTATCCCATGTTTCACTATCTATCATCCAGACACTGCCAATGTGGGAAGCTGGGGAACCCCTCAGAATTCAGGGGCATGAGCCTGTCCAGTCATGTTTGGCTGCCTACTCAGCCTCCAGGCTCTCAGTCCACTACTCACGGCAGCAGATTACAAGCTCAGAAAGTACCCAGAAAGAGCTGTGTTTCAACATAGATGGGAAATGTGTTCGACCAAACAATAGTGGATGAACCCGGTCCCTTACACCTACCCTTTGGGTCCCGCTAAGCCAATTTCTCCTGTGGCCTCACATCCCTGATCATGGTGTCCTGGTGTCCACACATCACACTCAGAGAGATTCCCAGAAGTAGGCATGCATGAGTGTCCCATACAAAGTCGCTCTGCTTGCAGGAAGCACAAACACCCAGGGCCCAGCTATGGAGATACAAAAGGAAGATGGATGCCTTCATTGGCTGAATTAGGAGCTTCGAGTGGAGATCAAGCACCGCCCATCACCTGAACAAGTGGCTGCTGATAATAAAGGCAATTTGAAACACCTTTTACACTTGGGCCCTGAGGACAGACTCAGGAATCCTCCAGGAGCTACCAGGCTGGCAGACCTCCTGACCCCGGGATAGCTGTGCTCCGAGTTGGGTGGCACTTCTGGCCAGAGGTGAGAATATTCCCTACATACAAGAAAGAACTGCAGGTTTCAAAAGGATTTGAAACCCCAGGAGGCACTTGGAAAAGACAATTCACAGCCATCAAAACACCCTCTTTCCGAACCCTGGAAGCTTCCGTTTTGCATGGAAAATCTGGACAATGGTGTGGCCATCAGTACCACAGATCCTTTACATTCGGACCAAGATGGACATATGCCTGTTACCTGCAGCAGAAACGTTGCCTCCTAAGTTCCCCTCTCTACTACGCCATAAGCACGAGAGTAACTAAACCAAAGGGCAAAGAAGGAAAATTTCAACACCAGGAAACCGAGTTCACGATGCATGCACTTACTTCCACTAAGGTTACAGGGAAGAAGGCACGCACAGACAGTCAGAGAGAGAGGAAAGACAGTGACTGAAAAGGACAAATTCTGGCCCTGTGTTGATCAGTGCCAGAGCACTGAAGACAAACCCTCCATTCCCATTCATACTTCTTACAAGTGGCATTGTTATTTTATGTTTGTGAAGAAAGGTTACATTTAGAACATCTAGGTCTTAGCCCATGCTGAGAATCAACACTTGGCCTGCAGCCCACTCTCCAAAACTGCCCTTGCCTCTACAAATTGGAAGTAATTTTAGTGATCCTCCTGCCAAATGCAGGATGGCGTATTTCATCTCAGCGGTCCAGCCTCAGCCTGTCCTGTGTGCAGGGAACTGAACTATGTCTATTTCTTCTTTGATTTACAGTTTTGGGATAGGACTCGGTGGATAAAAAAGCAAGAGTGAAGTTGATGATTTGGCAGCTGTATTTTGTGCTGAGAGAAATTTGTGGAGTGGCAGAGGTAAAAGAATGGCTCTTTGAGATGTCTCTCATGACTGTGGCTCAGAAGGTCCAGGTGTATTTGCATTACGACCCGAATCCAGAGTTGTGCAGGGCTCTCGCTAAAATATATGTTCACACATCTACATTATATATATATATATATATATATATATATATATATATATATATATATAGAGAGAGAGAGAGAGAGAGAGAGAGAGAGAGAGATAGAGAGCAAGACACTGATGTAGTCATTTTCTACAATGGATGTGATATGACATTCAGACAATTGATTGCTAAAACCTGGAGAGAAACTGCATCAGGAAAAGAATTGTCCAAAGGAGTAAAATCTTCAAATCATTAGCTAAATGCAGCTCCAATGGGACCTAGCAAAAAAAGCTTGAGAAGAAACTCATCCAGGAGACTCTCCACATGAACAGGCACCACAAGTTTCCTAGTCTGGCAACACACACAGGGCAGCTGCTCATCCCCAGTGCAAGCCTCAGGGCAAAAACCTCTCCCTCTTCAGTGTCTTTACATCTGAAAAGAAGAAAATTGACCAAGGGCCAAGGACAGATACAATGGTGTCAATACTGAGCTGTAAATCAGAATGTGCCAAGTGTTTTGCACAAAATAACCTGTGTCACAGTGATTCTGTTGTTCTCTCTCTCCCTCCCTCACACACACAAGCACACACAAACACACACACATCCACAGAGGCACAGGCACAAATGGTGTTATACACATGAACACTGCACAGCTTCTGCAAGGCAGGGCCCTGGGTGAACCGTGCTTCGAACTTCCTGGAAGCACGCCCAGCCTTTTAAGGCCAGCTCTGAGCTCCCATTGTCGGGCTTACTTAAGAAGGACAGCAGACAGGGCACCAGCCATGCTCGAATTGGCCAGAGGCCTAGGCCATGCCCAGAACCCCTGCCAGCAATATCATTGGCCAGTGTGCTAGGACTCGCCCAGCATTGTCAAGGCCCATAGTCACTGATTGGTCAGCAACCTTGAGCACCACCCACACGGCCCTGCAGCACGCTCATTGGGCAGCCTCTGGAAGGCCCGCCCACCAGCCAATTCTCCTGGAAAGAGTGAGAATTCAAAAACCTCCTATACTGTGTTCATTGATGACAGGTTCAAACCTGGCTTGTAGAGATTATAAGAAGCAGCTCTCATGCCCACAGACCCCAGACAGCCCCAGCCTTCATCATATGCTATACTATCAGACCTGACAATAATGTGTGTGTGTGTGTCTGTCTGTCTGTCTGTCTGTATCAGTGTGTGCTCAGAGCTCACCTATAGTAGTCTCAGAGCATGGGTGGCCAGGTAGCCAGCCTCACCTTCAACTTATGTACAGAGAACCAAGCTGGTCAGGGTTAGCCAGCTAGCCCAGATTCTGGCTAAGCAAGAATGCATACGCAAAGGGACTCTCATGTCTAAATCTCCTTTGTACCCTATTCAATCCCATGCCTCACTATCTATCATCCAAACACTGTCAACGGGGGAGCTGGGGAATCCCTCAAAATTCAGGGGCATGAGCCTGTCCAGTCATATTTGGCTGCCTACTCAGCCTCCAGACTCTCAGTCCACTGCTCAGGGCAGCAGATTAGAAGCATAGAAAGAACCCAGAAATAGCTGTGTTTCCACATAGACAGGAACTGTGTTCGACCAAACAATAGTGGATGAACACTATCCCTTATACCTACCCTTTGGGTCAGGCTAAGGCAATTGCTCCTGTGGCCTCACATCCCTGATCATGGTGTCCTGGTGTCCACACATCACACTCAGAGATATTCCCAGAAGTAGGCATGCATGAGTGTCCCATACAAAGTCTCTCTGCTTGCAGGAAGTACAAACTCCCCAGGCCCTTGCTATTGAGAGACAAAAGGAAGATGGATGCCTCCATTGGCTGAATTAGGAGCTTCCAGTGGAGATCACAGCCCCGCCCCTCACCTGAGGGTCTGGCTGCTGCTAATAAAGGCAATTGGAAACACCTGTTACCACTTGGTAACAGGGCCTGAGGACATACTCAGGAATCCCTCCAGGAGCTAGCAGGCTGGCAGACCTCCTGACCCCGGGATAGCTGTGCTCCTAGTTAGGAGGGCCTTCAGGCCAGAGGTAAGAATATTCCCTAGATACAAGAAAGAACTTCAGGTTTCAAAAGGATTTGAAACCCCAGGAGGAACTTGGAAAAGAGATTTCACAGCCATCAAAACACCCTTTCTGTACCCTGGAAGCTTCTGTTTTGCATGGAAAATCTGGACACTGGTGTGGCCATCAGTACCACAGATCCTTTACATTCGGCCCAATAGAGGGAAAGCACAATGTGTGTGCCAAGGTGGTAGAGTTTCACTTCTCTTGACCTGGGCTCTCATGGAATAAGGACAAGGATGTGGTGCAGGAAATTGAGGAGGGCTGTATTTAGGATGAGTGTCTGCCACAGGACCCTGGAGAATGGGAGTCAAGCACAGAGGGCCTGGACAGCTGCAGCTGCATATGGACATATGCCTGTTACCTGCAGCAGGAATGCTGTCTCCTCAGTTCCACTTTGTACTACGCCATATGCAGGAGAATAAGTGATCCAAAGGGCAAATAAAGGAAAATTTCAACACCAGGACTACCGAGTTCATGATGCATGCACTGAATTTCACAAAGGGTCCAGGGAAGAAGGCACACAGAGACAGTCAGAGAGACAGAATGACAGTGACTGAAAAGGAAAGAAATTCTGGCCCTGTGTTGATCAGTGCCAGAGCACTGAAGACAAATCATCCATGCCCATGCATACTTCTTACAAGTGGCATTGTTATTTTATCTTTGTGAGGAAAGGTTACACTCAGAACACTTAGGTCTTAGCCCACTCTGAGAAGAAACACTTGGCCTGCATCCCACTCTCCAAAACTGCCCATGCCTCTCCGAATTTGAAGTAGTTTTAGTGATGCTCCAGCCAAATGCAGGCTGGCGTATTTCATCTCCCTGATCCAGCCTCAGCCTTCCTGTGTGCAGGGAACTGCACTATATCTATTTTTTCTTTGATTTACAGTTTTGGGATAGGACTCGGCGGACAGAAAGAGTAAGAGGGAAGTAGATGTTTTGGCAGCGGGAGTTTGTGCTGAGAGAGATTTGTAGAGTGATAAACGATATAGCTCTGTGAGATGTCTCTCAAGACTGTGGCTCAGAAGTTCCAGGCATATCCACTTTACTACCCTAATCCAGAGCTGTGCAGGTCTCTAGCTAAAAAATATTTCAGACTTCTACATGTTACACACACACACACACACACACACACACACATATATATATATATATATATATATAGAGAGAGAGAGAGAGAGAGAGAGAGACAGAGGGAGAGAAAAAGAGAGACACTGATGTAGTCATTTTCTACAATTGGTTCAATAT
Organism: Erinaceus europaeus; assembly: GCF_950295315.1. Classification (NCBI taxonomy): domain Eukaryota; kingdom Metazoa; phylum Chordata; class Mammalia; order Eulipotyphla; family Erinaceidae; genus Erinaceus; species Erinaceus europaeus. Next base: position 60,888 of record NW_026647151.1, on the reverse strand, counting down.
AACATTCAACAACTGATTGCTAAAAGCTGAAGAGAAACTGTGCATCAGGCAAAGAATTGTCCAATGGAGTAAAATCTCCAAATCATTAGCTATATGTAGCTCCAATGGGTCCGATCGAAAAAGGCTCGAGAAGGAACTCATCCAGGAGACTCTACACATGGACAGGCACCACAAGTTTCCTAGTCTGGCAACACACACAGGGTAGCTTCTATTTCCCAGTGCAGGCCTCAGGATAAAAAAAAATCTCCCTCTTCAGTGTCTCAGAATTCAAAAACCTCCTACACTGTGTTAATTGATGAAAGGTTCAAACCTGGCTTGTAGAGATTGTAAGGCAGCAGCTCTCATGCCCAGAGAACCCAGACAGCCAAAGCCTTCACCGTATGCTGTACTAACAGACCTGACAGTAATGTGTGTGTGTGTGTCTGTTTGTCTGTGTGACTGTGTGTGTCTGTGTGTGCTCAGATCTCACCTGTAATAGTCTCAGAACAAGGGTGTCAAGGTATCCAGGCTCACCTGAAATTTATCTACAGAGAACCTAGCTGGTCAGGGCAAGCCAGCTAGCCCAGATTCTGGCTTACCAAGAATGCATATGCAAAAGGACTCTCATGTATAAATCTCCTGAGTTCCCTATTCAATCCCATGCCTCACTATCTATCATCCGGGGAAAGCTGGGGCAACCCTCAGAATTCAGGGGCATGAGCCTGTCCAGTCATGTTTGTCAGCCTACTCAGCCTCCAGGCTCTCATTCCACTGCCCAAGGCAGCAATTACAAGCACAGAAAGTACCCAGAAAGAGCTGTGTTTCAACACAGATGGGAACTGTATTCGACCAAATAATAATGGATGAACCTGGTCCCCTACTACTACCCTTTGGATCCGGCTAAGGCAATTGCCCCTGACCCTCACATCCCTGATCATGGTGTCCTGGTGTCCCACAACACACTCAGAGAGATTCCCAGAAGTAGGCATGCATGAGTTTCCCATACAAAGTTGCTCTGCTTGCAGGAAGCACAAACTCCCCGGGCCCTTGCTAAGGACAGACAAAAGAAAGATGGATGCCTCCATTGGCTGAATTAGGAGCTTCCAGTGGAGATCACAGCCACGCACCTCACTTGAGGTCCTGGCTGCTGCTAATAAAGACAATTGGAAACACCTGTTACCACTTGGGCCCTGAGGATATACTCAGGAATCCCTTCAGGAGCTAGCAGGCGGGCAGACCTCCTGACCCCGGGATGGCTGTGCTCCTAGTTGGGCGACCCTTCTGGCCGGACGTGTGAATATTCGCTAGATACAAGATAGAACTTCAGGTTTCAAAGGGATTTGAAACCCCTGGAGGCACTTGGAAAACACATTTCAGAGCCATCAAAACACCCTCTGTCAGAACCCTGGAAGCTTCCGTTTTGGGTGGAAAATCTGGACACTGGTGTGGCCATCAGTAACACAGATCCTTTACATTCGGCTTAATAGAGGGAAAGCACAATGTGTGTGCCAGGAGGATAGATTTTCACTTCTCTTCACCTGGGCTCTCATGGAATATGGACAAGGATGTGTTGCAGGAAATTGAGGAGTGCTGCATTTAGGCTGAGTGTCAGCCTCAGGGCCCTGGAGAATGGGAGTCAAGCACAGAGGGCCTGGACAGCTGCAGCTGCAGTTTGACATATGCCTGGAACCTGCAGCAACAAAGCTGTGTCCACAGTTCCCCTCTGTACTACACCATGTGCAGGAGACTAAATAATCCAAAGGGCAAAGAAAGGAAAATTTCAACCCCAGGATGACAGAGTTCATGATGCATGCACTGACTTCCAGTAAGGGCCCAGGAAAGAAGGCACATAGAGACAGTCAGAGAGACAGAATGACAGAGACAGAAATGTTTTGAAATTCTGGCCCTGTGTTGATAAGAGCCAGAGCACTGAATACAAACCCTCGATGCCCTTGCATACTTCTTACAAGTGGCATTGCTATTTTATGTTTCTGAGGAAAGGTAACACTTAGAACATCTAGGTCTTAGTCACTCTGAGAAGCAACACTTGGCCGGCAGCCCACTCTCCAAAACTGCCCCTGCGTCTCCAAATTAGAAGTAGTCTTAGTGAGGCTCCAGCCAAGATGCAGGCTGGCGTATTGCATCTCCGTGGTCCAGCCTCAGCCTATCCTGTGTGCAGGGAACTGCACTATGTCTATTTCTTCTTTGATTTACAGTTTTTGGATAGGACTCGGTGGACAAAATGAACAAGATGGAAGTACACGATTTGGCAGTTGTAGTTTGTGCTGATAGAGATTTGTAGAGTGATAAACGATATGGCTCTGTGAGATGTCTCTCATGACTGTGGCTCAGAAGGGCCAGGTGTATCCACTTTACTACTCTAATCCAGTTCTGTGCAGGTCTCTAGCTAAAAAATATTTTCAGACCTCTAAATGTTACATATATATATATATATATATATATATATATATAGAGAGAGAGAGAGAGAGAGAGAGAGAGAGAGAGAGAAACTGATAGAGTCATTTTCTACAATGGATTCGATATGACATTCAGACAATTGATTGCTAAAACCTTGAGAGAAACTGTGCATCAGGGAAAGAATTGTCCAAAGGAGTAAATACTGACAAATCATTAGCTTTTCGCAGCTCCATCAGGACCAATCGAAAAAGGCTCGAAAAGGAACTCATCCAGGAGACTCTCCACATGGACAGGCACCACAAGTTTCCTAGTCTCAGAGCATGGGTGGCAAGGTAGCCAGCCTCACCTGCAACTTATGTACAGAGAACCTAGCTGGTCAGGGCAAGCCAGCTAGCCCAGATTCTGGCTAGGCCAGAATGCATATGCAAAGGGACTCTCATGTCTAAATCTCCTAAGTTCCCAATTCAACCCCATGCCTCACTATCTATCATCCAGGGGAAGCTGGTGTCCACACATCACACTCAGAGAGATTCCCAGAAGTAGGCATGCATGAGTGTCCCATACAAAGTCGCTCTGCTTGCAGGAAGCACAAACTCCCCGGGCGCTTGCAATGGACAGACAAAAGAAAGATGGATGCCTCCATTGGTTGAATTAGGAGCTTCCAGTGGAGATCACAGCCCCGCCCCTCACCTGAGGGCCTGGCTGCTGCTAATAAAGGCAATTGGAAACACATGTTAACACTTGGGCCCTGAGTACATACTGGGAATCCCTCCAGGAGCTAGCAGGCTGGCAGTCCTCATGACCCCAGGGTAGATGTGCTCCTAGTTGGGCGGCCCTTCTGGCCAGAGGTGAGAATATTCCCTAGATACAAGAAAGAACTTCAGGTTTCAAAAGTATTTGAAAACCCAATGAGGCACTTGGAAAAGACATTTCACAGCCATCAAGAAACCCTCTTTCTGAAACCTGGAAGCTTCCGTTTTGCATGGAAAATCTGGACACTGGTGTGGCCATCAGTACCACAGATCCTTTACATTCGGCCCAATAGAGGGAAAGCACAATGTGTGTGCCAGGGGGATAGAGTTTCACTTCTCTTCACCTGGGCTCTCATGGAATAAATACAAGGACGCTGTGCAAGAAGGTGAGGAGGGCTGAATTTAGGCTGAGTGTCAGCCTCAGGGCCCTGGAGAATGGGAGTCAAGAACAGAGTGCCTGTACAGCTGAAGCTGCAGATGGACATATGCCTGGAACCTGCTGCAGCAACGCTGTCACTGCAGTTCCCCTCTGTACTACACCATGCTCCAAAGTGACCGATAGAAAAAGGCTCGAGAAGGAACTCATCCAGGAGACTATCCACAGGAGACTATCTGGCAACACACACAGGGCAGCTGCTAGTTCCTTGTGCAAGCCTTAGGGCAAAACCTCTCCCTCTTCAGTGTCTTTACATCTGAAAAGAAAAATAGTGTCCAAGGGCCAAGGAGAGCTACAATGGTGTCAATATTGAGCTGTAAATCAGAATGTGCCAAGTGTTTTGCACAAAATCTCCTGTGCCACAGTGATTCTGTTGTTCTCTTTCTCTCCCTAACACACACAAACACACACAAACACACACTCTCACTGTCACACACGCACACATCCACAGAGGCACAGGCACATACGGAGTTATACACATGCGCACTGGACAGCTTCTGCAAGGCAGGGCCCTGGGCTGAAACCTGCATAGCACTTCCTGAAAGCACGCCCAGCCTTTTAAGGCCAGCTCTGAGCTCCCATTGGCTGGCTTCCTTCAGAAGGCTGCTCTCTGAGTTCTGCCACAGCAACTTCACCTCTGTTCTCATTGGCAAGCTCTTGGTCATGCCCCTTATGGTGATGTTCTTCTTCTCTAATTGTCCAGCAGTCTCTATGAATACACACTGGGCCCTACCCTCAGGCTCAGTGGGCACGGTCTCTTAGACCCGCCCCGGGGGACTGTCTGCTGTCCTCTGAAGGCCCTGTTTCTGCCAACACGACCCAACAGTTCCTGTCTGGACCCATCCTTAGGACACTGCCTGCTTGAGCTACGCTGGCCATCCTCTTGGGGTACACCCATAAACACTGTGTCCACTCTCGTAGCCCAGTGCCTCAGGGCACTTGCCCCATGGAGCCTTAGTCCCGCAGTATTGCTTTCCTCTTGTGGACACCCAGCAGAATGCAGCTGAGCATAGGGATTCAAAAGCTCCTAGTAGAGTCATCCCAAAGAGAGAAACCCCTTCCACTTGCAAAGCCAAATGGGGGATCCCCCCACCCCACAGGAAAGAACAGATGTCTAGGGCACTCTACGTCAATTTCAACCTTGCTGTCAATGGGCCACAAATCCCAGAGTTCTCCTCATTCCACAGAATCACTACACTCAAATATGGGGTTTGCTGCCACCTTGTGGACACTCAGCAGAATGCAGCTGAGCTCCCCCATGCCACTCCTCTTTGAGTCTACACAGAAAATTACACAGAGCATGGGAATAGCAAAGGAAAGAACCCATCTGAGGACCACCTGGGAAAATGCACAACAGTGTCCAGAATATCCAATGTGCCATTCATATTTGAAAAACCACGTGTGCAGAGGAAACTTACTTTTTCATAGCATAACCCAGTTCCTAAGAATCTGCATCAGGAATAAAGAAACAACAGCGGTAATCATAACTTAAACACACTTATGTAAACTTACACATACACACACCCTCCCGCAGAGACACACACTTTTCCCTGCTCCAGCATTGTGACCAATTATTTATGAATAAGGAGGCTGTTATAAATGTGTTAATTCTGCAATAAGATCAGATGAAATGGTCGACAATTCTAAAAATGACTGATATATATATATATATAGATATATATATATGTATAAATATATGTACATATATGTAAGTGTATCTTTATTATAGACTCACGGATACTGGCCTGGCTATGAGGAGACAGAGTATGACTTGTTCCAGAGAGACTTACAAAGCTGAGGATCCAGAAACGTAGGTGAAATCACCAAAAAAACAGCCAGAGATCAGCAGTGTCCTGGTGATTCCCTTTGTATATCTGGGCCTGTCAGTAAAATAATGTATAAATAAAATATGAATGAGTGCTGACAGAGTGAGTGAGGCCTGTGAGAGTCAGAGACAGGGGAGGCAAGAAGAGAAATAGAAGAGTGTTAATTCTGATAATGATCAATTACATAGGTCGACAATTCTAAAAATAACATATATATGTATATATGTATATATAAATATATATATATATATGTTTATTATAAAGTCTGAGAGATACTGCCATCTATATGAGGATACAGAATATGGCTTGTGTCAGAGAGACTTACAAAGCGGAGTCTCCAGTAGCCTAGGTGAAATCACCAACACAACAAGCCAGAGCTCAGCAGTGCTCTGGCAACTCTCTTTGTATATCTGGACCTGTCAATAAAATAAGGATATAAGTAAAATATTACTGAGTGCAGACAGAGTGAGTGAGAGCCTGTGAGAGTCAGAGACAGAGAAGGAGAGAAAAGAAATAGATGAGTTGGAAAGTGACCAGAAGTCAAAAACCTCCTACACTGTGTTCATTGCTGACAGGTTCAAACCTGGCTTGTGGCGATTGTAAGGCAGCATCTCTCATGCCCACAGACCCCATACAGCCCCATCCTTCCCCATATGCTGTACTACCAGACCTGACATTAATGTGTGTGTGAGTGTGTGTCTGTCTGTCTGTCTACGTGTGTCTGTGTGTGCTCAGAGCTCACCTATAGTAGTCTCAGACCATTGGTGTCAAGGTAGACAGCCTCACCTGCAACTTATGTACAGAGAACCTAGCTGGACAGGGCAAGCCAGCTAGCCCAGATTCTGGCTAAGCAATAATGCATATGCAAATGGACTCTCATGTCTCCCTCTCCTGAGTTCCCAATTCAATCCCATGCCTCACTATCATCCAAAAACTGACAACGGGTTAAGCGGGGGCACCCCTCAGAATTCAGGGGCATGAGCCTGTCCAGTAAGGTTTGGCTGCCCACTCAGCCTCCTTCATCTCACTGATGCATTCATTTTCTACAAAGGATTCGATATGACATTCAGACAATAGATTGCTAAAACCTCGAGAGAAACTGTGCATCAGGGAAAGAATTGTCCAAAGGAGTAAATACTCCAAATCATTAGCTATATGTAACTCCGTCAGGACCAATCGAAAAAAGGCTCGAAAAGGAACTCATCCAGGAGACTCTCCACATGGATAGGCACCACAAGATTCCTAGTCTCAGAGCATGGGTGGCAAGGTAGCCAGCCTCACCTGCAACTTATGTACAGAGAACCTAGCTGGTCAGGGCAAGCCAGCTAGCCCAGATTCTGGCTAGGCCAGAATGCATATACAAAGGGACTCTCATGTCTTAATCTCCTGAGTTCCCAATACAATCACATGCCTCACTATCTATCATCCAGGGGAAGCTGTTGTCCACACATCAAACTCAGAGAGATTCCCAGAAGTAGGCATGCATGAGTGTCCCATACAAAGTCTCTCTGCTTGCAGGAAGCACAAACTCCCCAGGCCCTTGATATGGACAGAAAAAAAAGGCGGAAGCCTCCATTGGCTGAATTCGGTGCTTCCAGTGGAGATCACAGCCCCGAACCTCACCTGAGGGCCTGAATGCTACTAATAAAGGCAATTGGAAACACCTGTTAACACTTGGGCACTGAGGACATACTCAGGAATCCCTCCAGGAACTAGCAGGCTGGCAGACCTCCTGACCCCGGGATAGCTGTGGTCCTAGTTGGGCAGCCCTTCTGGCCAGACGTGAGAATATTCCCTAGATACAAGAAAGAACTTCAGGTTTCAAAAGTATTTGAAAACCCCATGAGGCACTTGGAAAAGACATTTCACAGCCATCAAAACACCCTCTTTCAGAACCCTGGAAGCTTCCGTTTTGCATGGAAAATCTGGACACTGGTGTGGCCATCAGTACCACAGATCCTTTACATTTGGCTTAATAGAGGGAAAGCACAATGTGTCTGCCAGGGGGATAGAGTTTCACTTCTCTTCACCTGGTCTCTCATGGAATTAGGACAAGGACGATGTGCAGGAAGGTGAGGAGGGCTGCATTTAGGCTGAGTGTCAGGCTCAGGGCCCTGGAGAATGGGAGTCAGGCACAGAGGGCCTGGACAGCTGCAGCTGCAGATTTGGCAGTGGTAGTTTGTGCTGAGAGAGATTTGTAGAGTGATAAATGATATCGCTCTGTGAGATGTCTCTCATGACTGTGGCTCTGAAGGGCCAGGTGTATCCACCTTACTACCCTAATACAGAGCTGTGCTGTTCTCTAGCTAAAAATATTTTCAGACCTCTACAAGTTATATATATATAGAGAGAGAGAAAGAGAGAGACACTGATATAGTTATTTTCTACAATGGATTCGATATGACATAAAGAGAGTTGATTGCTAAAACCTGGAGATAAACTGTGCATCAGGAAAAGAATTGTCCAAAGGAGTAAAATCTCCAAATCATTAGCTATATGCAGATCCAAAGGGACCGATCGAAATAGGCTTGAGAAGGAAGTCATCCAGGAGACTCTCCACATGCACAGGCACCACAAGTTTCCTAGTCTGGCAACACACACAGGGCAGCTGCTACTTCCCAGTGCCAGATTCAGGGCAAAAACCTCTCCTTCTTCAGTGTCTCAGAATACAAAAACCTCCTACCCTGTGTTCATTGATGACAGGATCAACCTTGGCTTGTAGAGATTATAAGGCAGCAGCTCTCTTGCCCACAGACCCCATACAGCCCCAGCCTTCACCATATGCTGTACTACCAGACCTGACAGTAATGTGAGTGTGTGTGTGTGTGTGTGTCTGTCTGTTTGTCTGACTGTGTGTGTCTGTGTGTGCTTAGAGCTCACCTGTAGTAGTCTCAGAGCATGGGTGGCAAGGTAGCCAGCCTCCTCTGCACCTTATGTACAGAGAACCTAGCTGGTCAGGGAAAGCCAGCTAGCCCAGATTCTGGCTAAGCAAGAATGCATATGCAAAGGGACTCTCATGTCTAAATCTCCTGATTTCCCTATTCAATCCCATGCCTCACTATCTATCATCCAAAAACTGGCAACGGGGGAAGCTGGGGAACCCTTCAGAATTCAGGGGCATGAGCCTGTCCAGTCACGTTTGGCTGCCTACTTAGGCTCCAGGCTCTCAGTCCACTGCTCAGGGCAGCAGATTCCAAGCACAGAAAGTACCCAGAAAGAGCTGTGTTTCAACATAGATGGGAACTGTGTTTGACCAAACAATAGTGGATGAACCCGGTCCCTTACACCTACCCTTTGGGTCCGGCTAAGGCAATTGCTCCTGTGGCCTTACATCCCTGATCATGGTCTCCTGGTGTCCACACATCACACTCAGAGACATTCCCAGAAGTAGGCATGCATGAGTGTCCCATACAAAGTCGCTCTGCTTGCAGGAAGCACAAACTCCCCGGGCCCTTGCTATGGACAGACAAAAGAAATACAGAAGCCTCCATTGGCTGAATTCGGTGCTTCCAGTGGAGATCACAGCCCCGAACCTCACCTGAGGGCCTGAATGCTACTAATAAAGAAAATTGGAAACACCTGTTACCACTTGGGCCCTGAGGAATACTCAGGAATACTCAGGAATCCCTCCAGGAACTAGCAGGCTGGCAGACCTCCTGACCCCGGGATAGCTGTGCTCCTATTTGGGTGGCCCTTCTGGCCAGACGTGAGAATATTCCCTAGATACAAGAAAGAACTTCAGGTTTCAAAAGGATTTGAAAACCCCATGAGGCACTTGGAAAAACATTTCACAGCCATCAAAACACCCTCTTTCAGAACCCTGGAAGCTTCCATTTTGCATGGAAAATCTGGACACTGGTGTGGCCATCAGTACCACAGATCCTTTACATTCGGCTTAATAGAGGGAAAGCACAATGTGTCTGCCAGGGGGATAGAGTTTCACTTCTCTTCACCTGGTCTCTCATGGAATTAGGACAAGGACGCTGTGCAGGAAGGGGAGGAGGGCTGCATTTAGGCTGAGTGTCAGCCTCAGGGCCCAGGAGAATGGGAGTCAGGCACAGAGGGCCTGGACAGCTGCAGCTGCAGATGGACATATGCCTGGAACCTGCAGCAGCAAGGCTGTCTCAGCAGTTCCCCTCTGCACTACACCAAGTGCAGGAGACTAGATAATCCAAAGGACAAAGAAAGGAAAATTTCAACAACTGGATGACTGAGTTCTCGATGCATGCACTGACTTCCAGTAAGGGCCCAGGAAAGAAGGCACATAGAGACAGTTAGAGAGACAGAATGACAGAGACAGAAAAGGACTGAAATTCTGGCCCTTTGTTGATCAGTGCCAGAGCATTGAAGACAAACCCTCCAAGCCCATGCATACTTCTTACAAGTGGCATTGTTATTATATGTTTGTGAGGAAAGCTTACACTTAGAACATCTAGGACTTAACCACTCTGAGAAGCAACACTTGGCCGGCAGCCCTCTCTCAAAAATTGCCCCCGCCTCTCCAAATTGGATGTAGTCTTAGTGATGCTCTAGCCAAGATGCAGGCTGGTGTATTGCATCTACCTGGTCCAGACTCAGCCTGTCCTGTGTGCAGGGAATTGCACTGTGTCTATTTCTTCTTTGATTTTCAGTTTTGGGATAGGACTCGGTGGACAAAATGAGCAAGAGGGAAGTAGATGATTTGGCAGGGGTAGTTTGTGCTGAGAGAGATTTGTCGAGTGATAAATGATATCGCTCTGTGAGATGTCTCTCATGACTGTGGCTCTGAAGGACCAGGTGTATCCACCTTACTACCCTAATACAGAGCTGTGCTGTTCTCTAGCTAAAAATATTTTCAATCCTCTACAAGATAAATACATATATATATATATATATATATATATATATATATATATAGAGAGAGAGAGAGAGAGAGAGAGAGAGACACTGATATAGTTATTTTCTACAATGGATTCGATATGACATAAAGACAATTGATTGCTGAAACCTGGAGAGAAACTGTGAATCACGAAAAAATTGTCCAAAGGAGTAAAATCTCCAAATCATTAGCTATATGCAGATCCAAAGGGACCAATCGAAAAAGGCTCGAGAAGGAAGTCATCCAGGAGACTCTCCACATGCACAGGCACCACAAGTTTCCTAGTCTGGCAACACACACAGGGCAGATGCTAGTTCCCAGTGCCAGATTCAGGGCAAAAACCTCTCCCTCTTCCGTGTCTCAGAATACAAAACCTCCTACACTGTGTTCATTGGTGACAGGATCAACCCTGGCTTGTAGAGATAGTAAGGCAGCAGCTCTCATGCCCACAGACCCCAGACAGCCCCATCCTTCACCATATGCTGTACTACCAGACCTGACAGTAATGTGTGTGTGTGTATCTGTCTGTCTGACTGTGTTTGTCTGTGTGTGCTCAGAGCTCACCTGTAGTAGTCTCAGAGCATGGGTGGCAAGGTAGCCAGCCTCACCTGCAACTTATGTACAAATAACCTAGCTGGTCAGGGCAAGCCAGCTAGACCAGATTCTGGCTAAGCAAGAATGCATATGCAAAGGGACTCTCAGGTCTAAATCTCCTGATTTCCCTATTTAATCCCATGCCGCACTATCTATCATCCAAAAACTGGCAAAGGGGGAAGCTGGGGAACCCTTCAGAATTCAGGGGCATGAGCTTGTCCAGTCACGTTTGGCATCCTACTTAGCCTCCAGGCTCTCAGTCCACTGCTAAGGGCAGCACATTCCAAGCACAGACAGTACCCAGAAAGAACTGTGTTTCAACATAGATGGGAACTGCGTTTGACCAAACAATAGTGGATGAACCCGGTCCCTTACACCTACCCTTTGGGTCCAGCTAAGGCAATTGCTCCTGTGGCCTTACATCCCTGATCATGGTCTCCTGATGTCCACACATCACACTCAGAGAGATTCCCAGAAGTAGGCATGCATGAGTGTCCCATACAAAGTCTCTCTGCTTGCAGGAAGCACAAACTCCCCGGGCCCTTGCTATGGACAGACAAAAGAAAGACTGAAGCCTCCGTTGGCTGAATTCGGTGCTTCCAGTGGAGATCACAGCCCCGAACCTCACCTGAGGGCCTGGATGCTGCTAATAAAGGCAATTGGAAACACCTGTTACCACTTGTGCCCTGAGGACATACTCATGAATCCCTCCAGGAACTAGCAGGCTGGCAGACCTCCAGACCCCGGGATAGCTGTGCTCCTATTTGGGTGGCCCTTCTGGCCAGACGTGAGAATATTCCCTAGATACAAGAAAGAACTTCAGGTTTCAAAAGGATTTGAAAACCCCATGAGGCACTTGGAAAAGACATTTCACAGCCATCAAAACACCCTCTTTCAGAAAACTGGAAGCTTCCGTTTTGCATGGAAAATCTGGACACTGGTGTGGCCATCAGTACCACAGATCCTTTACATTCGGCTTAATAGAGGGAAAGCACAATGTGTCTGCCAGGGGGATAGAGTTTCACTTCTCTTCACCTGGTCTCTCATGGAATTAGGACAAGGACACTGTGCAGGAAGGTGAGGAGGGCTGCATTTAGGCTGAGTGTCAGGCTCAGGGCCCTGGACAATGGGAGTCAAGCACAGATGGCCTGGACAGCTGCAGCTGCAGATGGACATATGCCTGGAACCTGCAGCAGCAAGGCTGTCTCAGCAGTTCCCCTCTGTACTACACCAAGTGCAGGAGACTAGATAATCCAAAGGACAAAGAAAGGAAAATTTCAACACCTGGATGACTGAGTTCACCATGCATGCACTGACTTCCAGTAAGGGCCCAGGAAAGAAGGCACATACAGACAGTTAGAGAGACAGAATGACAGAGACAGAAAAGGACTGAAATTCTGGCCCTTTGTTGATCAGTGCCAGAGCACTGAAGACAAACCCTCCAAGCCCATGCATACTTCTTACAAGTGGCATTGTTATTATATGTTTGTGAGGAAAGCTTACACTTAGAACATCTAGGACTTAACCACTCTGAGAAGCAACACTTGGCTGGCAGCCCTCTCTCGAAAATTGCCCCCGCCTCTCCAAATTGGATGTAGTCTTAGTGGTGCTCTAGCCAAGATGCAGGCTGGCGTATTGCATCTCCCTGGTCCAGACTCAGCGTGCCCTCTGTGCAGGGAATTGCACTATGTCTATTTTTTCTTTGATTTTCAGTTTTGGGTTAGGACTCGGTGGACAAAATGAGCAAGAGGGAAGTAGATGATTTGGCAGTGGTAGTTTGTGCTGAGAGAGATTTGTAGAGTGATAAATGATATCGCTCTGTGAGATGTCTCTCATGACTGTGGCTCTGAAGGGCCAGGTGTATCCACCTTACTACCCTAATACAGAGCTGTGCTGTTCTCTAGCTAAAAATATTTTCAGACCTCTACAAGTTATATATATATATATATATATATATATATATATATATATAGAGAGAGAGAGAGAGAGAGAGAGAGTGAGACACTGATATAGTTATTTTCTACAATGGATTCGATATGACATAAAGACAGTTGATTGCTAAAACCTGGAGATAAACTGTGCATCAGGAAAAGAATTGTCCAAAGGAGTAAAATCTCCAAATCATTAGCTATATGCAGATCCAAAAGGACCAATCGAAAAAGGCTCGAGAAGGAAGTCATCCAGGAGACTCTCCACATGCACAGGCACCACAAGTTTCCTAGTCTGGCAACACACACAGGGCAGATGCTAGTTCCCAGTGCCAGATTCAGGGCAAAAACCTCTTCCTCTTCAGTGTCTCAGAATACAAAAACCTCCTACACTGTGTTCATTGATGACAGGATCAACCCTGGCGTGTAGAGATTGTAAGGCAGCAGCTCTCATGCCCATAGACCCCAGATGGCCCCAGCCTTCACCATATGCTGTAATACCAGACCTGACAGTAATGTGTGTGTGTGTGTGTGTGTGTGTGTGTGTGTGTGTCTGTCTGTTTGTCTGACTGTGTGTGCTCAGAGCTCACCTGTAGTAGTCTCAGAGCATGGGTGGCAAGGTAGCCAGCCTCAGCTGCAACTTATGTAGAGAACCTAGCTGGTCAGGGCAAGCCAGCTAGCCCATATTCTGGCTAAGGAAGAATGCATATGCAAAGGGACTCTCATGTCTAAATCTCCTGATTTCCCTATTCAATCCCATGCCTCACTATCTATCATCCAAAAACTGGCAAAGGGGGAAGCTGGGGAACACTTCAGAATTCAGGGGCATGAGCCTGTCCAGTCACATTTGGCTGCCTACTTAGCCTCCAGGCTCTCAGTCCACTTCTCAGGGCAGCAGATTTCAAGAACAGAAAGTACCCAGAAAGAGCTGTGTTTCAACGTAGATGGGAACTGTGTTTGACCAAACAATAGTGGATGAACCCAGTCCCTTACACCTACCCTTTGGGTCTGGCTAAGGCAATTGCTCCTGTGGCCTTACATGCCTGATGATGGTCTCCTGGTGTCCACACATCACACTCAGAGAGATTCCCAGAAGTAGGCATGCATGAGTGTCCCATACAAAGTCTCTCTGCTTGCAGGAAGCACAAACTCCCCGGGCCCTTGCTATGGACAGACAAAAGAAAGACAGAAGCCTCCATTGGCTGAATTCGGTGCTTCCAGTGGAGATCACAGCCCCGAACCTCACCTGAGGGCCTGGATGCTGCTAATAAATGCAATTGGAGACACCTGTTACCACTTGGGCAAGCCAGCTAGACCAGATTCTGGCTAAGCAAAAATGCACATTCAAAGGGACTCTCATGTCTCCGTCTCCTGAGTTCCCGATTCAATCTCATGCCTCACTATCATCCAAACACTGTCAAAGGGCTAAGCTGGGGCACCCCTCACAATTCAAGAGCAGGAGCCTGTACAGTCCTGTATGGCTGCCTACTCAGCCTCCAGAATCTCAGTCCACTGCTCAGGGCAGCAGATTAAAAGCCGAGAATGAACCCAGAAAGAGCTGTGTTTTAACATAGATGGGAACTATGTTTGACCAAACAATAGTGGATGAACCAGGCCCCTTACACCTACCATTTGGGTCCGGTTAAGGCAATTGCTCCTGTGGCCTCACACTCCCTAATCATCGTGTCCTGGTGTCCACACATCACACTGAGAGAGATTCCCAGAAGTAGGCATGCATGAGTGTCACATACAAAGTCGATATGCTTGCAGCAAGCAAAAATCCCTATGCCCTTGCTATGGAGAGACAAAAGGAAGATGGATGCCTCCATTGGCTGAATTAGGTGTTTCCAGTGGAGATCACATCCCCGCCCCTCACTTGAGGGCCTGGCTGCTGCTAATAAGGCAATTGGAAACACCTGTTACCACTTGGGGCCTAAGGACATACTCAGGAATCCCTCCAGGATCTAGCAGGCTGGCAGACCTCCTGACCCCAGGATAGCTGTGCTCCTAGTTGGGTGGGCCTTCGGGCCAGAGGTGAGAATATTCCCTAGATACAAGAAAGAACTTCAGGTTTCAAAAGGATTTGAAACCCCATGAGGCACTTGGAGAAGACATTTCACAGCCTTCAAAACATACTCTTTCTGAACCCTGGAAGCTTCCGTTTTCCATGGAAAATCTGGACACTGGTGTGGCCATAAGTACCACAGAACTTTACATTCGGCCCAATAGAGGGAAAGCACAATGCATGTGCCAAGGTAGTAGAGTTTCACTTCTCTTGACCTGGGCTCTCATGGAATAAGGACAATGATGTGGTGGAGGAAATTGAGGAGGGCTGCATTTAGGCTGAGTGTCAACCACAGGGCCCTGGAGAATGGGAGTCAAGCACAGAGGGCCTGGACAGCTGCAGCTGGAGATGGACATATGCCTGTTATCCACAGCAGGAACACTGTCTCCTAAGTTCTCCTCTATACTACGCCATATGCAAGAGACTAACTAATCCAAAAGGCAAAGAAAGGAAAATTTCAACACCAGCAAGACCAATTTCATGATGCATTCACTGACTTACATGAAGGTTCCAGGGAAGAAGCCACGTAGAGACAGTCAGAGATTCAGAATGACAGTAACTGAAAAGGACAAATTCTGGCCCTGTGTTGATCAGTGCCAGAGCACTGAAGACAAAACCTCCATGCCCATGCATACTTCTTACAAGTGGCATTGTGATTTTATGTTTGTGAGGAAAGGTTACACTTAGAACATATAGGTCTTAGCCCACTCTGAGAAGCAACACTTCGCCTGCAGCCCCCTCTCCAAAACTGCCCTTGCCTCTCCAAATTAGAAGTAGTTTAGTGATGCTCAAGCCCAATGCAGGCTGGCGTATTTCATCTCCCCTGTCCAGCCTCAGTGAGTCCTGTGAGCAGGGAACTGAACTTTGTCTATTTCTTCTTTGATTTACAGTTTTGGGATAGGACTCAGTGGACAAAAAGAGCAAGAGGGAAGTAGATGTTTGGCACCTGTAGATTGTGCTGAGAGAGATTTTTAGATTGACAAGAGGTAAACGAATGGCTCTGTGATATATCTCTCATGACTGTGGCTCAGAAGGGCCAGATGTATCCGCATTTCGACCCGAATGTGCAGTCCTCTAGCTAAAATATATTTCAGACCTCTACATGTTTTGTGTGTGTGTGTGTATATATATATATATATATATATATATATATATATATATATATATATATATATAGAGAGAGAGAGAGAGAGAGAGAGAGAGAGAGATTGAGACAGGAAGACACTGATGTAGTCATTTTCTACAATGGATGAGATATGACATTCAGACAATTGATTGCTAAAACCTGTAGAGAAACTGTGCATTAGGAAGAGAATTGTCCAAAGCAGTAAAATCTCCAAATCATTAGTTATATGCAGCTCCAATGGGACCTAGCAAAAAAGGCTTGAGAAGGAACTCATCCAGGAAACTCTCCACATGAACAGGCACCACAAGTTTACTAGTCTGGCAACACACACAGGGCAGCTGCTCGTTCCCAGTGCAAGCCTCAGGGCAAAAACCACTCCCTCTTCAGTGTCTTTACATCTGAAAAGAAGAAAACTGACCAAGGGCCAAGGAGAGATACAATGGTGTCAATATTGAGCTGTAAATCAGAATGTGCCAACTGTTTTGCACAATATCACCTGTACCACAGTGATTCTGTTGTTCTCTCTCTCCCTCCCTCACACACACACAAGCACACACAAACACACACTCTCACAGTTACACACACGCACACATCCACAGAGGCACAGGCACAAATGGTGTTATACACATGCACACTGGACAGCTTCTGCAAGGCATGGCCCTGGGTGAACCCTGCTTCGCACTTCCTGGAATCACGCCCAGCCTTTTAAGGCCAGCTCTGAGTTCCCATTGTTGGGCTTACTTCAGAAGGCCCGCAGACAGGGCACCAGCCATGCTCTGATATGCCAGAGGCCTAGGCCACGCCCAGAACCCCTGCCAGCAATATCATTGGCCAGTGGGCTAGGACACGCCCAGCAGTGTTAAGGCCCATAGTCAGTGATTGGCCCACAACCTTGAGCACGGCCCACACAGCCCTGAAGCACGCTCATTGGGCAGCCTCTGGAAGGCCCGCCCACCAGCCACTTCGCTGGAAATAGATGAGAATTCAAAAACCTCCTACACTGTGTTCATTGATGAAAGGTTCAAAGTTGGCTTGTAGAGATTGTAAGGCAGCAGCTCTCATGCGAACAGAACTCAGACAGCCCCAGCCTTCACCATATGCTGTACTACCAGACCTGACAGTAATGTGTGTGTGTCTGTCTGTCTGTCTTTGTCTGCGTGTGCTCAGAGCTCACCTATAGTAGTCTCAGATCATGTGTGAGTAGGTAGCCAGCCTCACCTGCAACTTATGTACAGAGAACCTAGCTGGTCAGGGCCAGGCAGCTAGCCCAGATTCTGGCTAAGCAAGAATGCAATGCAAAGGGTCTCTCATGTCTCCCTCTCCTGAGTTCCTGATTCAATCTCATGCCTCACTATCATCCAAACACTGCCAAAAGTGTAAGCTAGGGCACCCCTCAGAATTCAAGGGCAGGAGCCTGTCCAGTCACATTTGGCTGCCTACTCATCCTCCAGACTCTCAGTCCACTGCTCAGGGAAGCAGATTACAAGCCCAGAATGAACCCAGAAAGAGCTGTGTTTCAACATAGATCGGAACTGTGTTTGACCAAACAATAGTGGATGTACCCGGCCCCTTACACCTACCATTTGGGTCCAGCTAAGGTAATTGCTCCTTTGGCCTCACAATCCCTGATCATGGTGTCCTGGTGTCCACACATCACACTCAGGGAAATTCCCAGAATTTGGCATGCATGAGTGTCCCATACAAAGTACCTCTGCTTTCAGAAAGCTCAAACTCCCTGGGCCCTTGCTATGGAGATACAAAAGCAAGGTGGATGCCTCTATTAGCTGAATTAGGAGCTTCCAGTGGAGATACAGCCCCGCCCCTCACCTGAAGCCCTGGCTGCTGATAATAAACACAATTGGAAACACCTGTTACCACTTGGGGCCTGAGGACATACGCAGGAATCCCTCCAGGAGCTAGCAGGCTGGCAGACCTCCTGACGCTGGGATAGCTGTGCTACTACTTGGGAGGGCATTCTGGCCAGAGGTGAGAATATTCCCTAGATACATGAAACAACTTCAGGTTTCAAAAGGATTTGAAACCCAGGAGGCACTTGGAAAAGACATTTCACAGCCATCAAAACACCCTCTTTCTGAACCCTGGAATCTTCCGTTTTGCATGGAAAATCTGGACACTGCTGTGGCCATCAGTGCCACAGATCCTTTACATTCGGCCCAATAGAGGGAAAGCACAATGTGTGTGCCAGGGTGGTAGAGTTTCACTTCTCGTGAACTGGGCTCTCATGGAATAAGGACTAGGATGCACTGAAGGAAATTGAGGAGGGCTGCATTTATGCTGAGTGTCAGCCACAGGGCCCTGGAGAATGGGAGTCAAGCACAGAGGTCCTGGACAGCTGCAGCAGGAGATGGACATATTCCCGTTACCTGCAGCAGGAACGCTGTTTCCTCAGTTCCCCTCTGTACTAGGCCATATGCACGAGACTAATTAATCAAAAGGGCAAAGAAAGGAAATTTCAACACCAGGAAGACAGAGTACATGATGCATGCACTGACTTCACGAAGGGTCTAGGGAAGAAGGCACGTAGAGACAGTCAGAGACACAGAATGTCAGTGACTGAAAAGGACTGAAATTCTGGCCCTGTGTTGATCAGTGCCAGAGCACTTAAGACAAACCCTCCATGCCCATGCATACTTCTTACAAGTGGCATTGTTATTTTATGTTTGTGAGGAAAGGTTACACTTAGAACATCTAGGTCTTAGCCCACTCTGAGAAGCAACACTTGGCCTGCAGCCCACTCTCCAAAACTGTCCTTGCCTCTCCAAATTGGAAGTAGTTTTAGTGATGCTCCAGCCAAGATGCAAGCTGGCGTATTTCATCTCCGTGGTCCAGCCTCAGCCTGTCCTGTGTGCAGGAAACTGGACTATGTCTATTTCTTCTTTGATTTTCAGTTTTGGGATAGGACGTGGTGGACAAAAAGAGAAAGAGGGAAGTATATGATTTGGCAGCTGTCGTTAGTGCTGAAAGAGATTTGTAGAGTGACAAGAGGTAAACGAATGGCTCTGTGAAATGTCTCTCATGACTGTGGCTCAGAAGGGCCAGGTGTATGCACATTACTACCCTAATCCATAGCTGTGCAGGTCTCTAGCTAAAATATATTTTCAGACCTCTACATGATATATATATATATATATATATATATATATATATATATATATATATAGAGAGAGAGAGAGAGAGAGAGAGAGAGAGAGAGAGATAAAGAGCAAGACACCAATGTAGTCATTTTCTACAATGGATGCGATATGACATTCAGACAATTGATTGCTAAAACCTGGAGAGAAACTGTGTATCAGGAAAAGAACACTCAACTAAAGGTCTAACTTTCATGGGTGGAGGGGAGAAGTGTTAAGTTTCTGGCATATGAAGGTGGGAAGTGCCTATAGCAGATCGATAGTTACATGGATAATGAAGGGAGCATGGGTTGGAGGCACAAATGGTGGATATGCCAGGGAACTATATGGAAGCCCAGGACCCCGTTTCGAGCCCCTGTTCATCACTTACCCAGCTAGGGAAAAGCTTGGCTAGTGTCAAATCAGAACTGCAGCTGTCTCTCTGTCTCTCTTCCTGCTTGGGCCCTGCTCTCTCAATTTACGACTGTTTCCTTCTCCTCAGTAAGAACATTTCAAATGATGTACAGTAATACAGGGAAAGTGGGAAAAATTACCAGGAAGACCGAGTTCATGATGCATGCACTGACTTTCACAAAGGGTCCAGGGAAGAAGGCACACAGAGACAGTCAGAGAGACAGAATGACAGTAAGCGGGGGCACCCCTCAGAATTCAGGAGCATGAGCCTGTCCAGTAAGTTTAGGCTCCCCACTCAGCCTCCTTCATCTCACTGATGTATTCATTTTCTAAAATGGATTTGATATGACAATCAGACAATTGATTGCTAAAACCTCGAGAGAAACTGTGCATCAGGGAAAGAATTGTCCAAAGGAGTAAATACTCCAAATCATTAGCTATATGCAACTCCATCAGGACCTAACGAAAAAGGCTCGAAATGGAACTCATCCAGGAGACTCTCCACGTGGACATGCACCACAAGTTTCCTAGTCTGGCAACATACACAGGGCAGCTTCTAGTTCCCAGTGCAAGCCTCAGGGCAAAAAGCTCTCCCTCTTCATTGTCTCAGAATTCAAAAACCTCCTACAGTGTGTTCATTGATGAAAGGTTCAAACCTGGCTTGTAGAGGTTGTAAGGCAGCACTTCTCATGCCCGCAAACCCCAGACAGCCCCAGCCTTCACCATATGCTGTACAAAAAGATATGACAGTAATGTGTGTGTTTGTGTGTATCTGTCTGTCTCACTGTGTGTGTCTGTGTGTGCTCAGAGCTCACCTGTAGTAGTCTCAGAGCATGGGTGGCAAGGTAGCCAGCCTCACCTGCAACTTATGTACAGAGAACCTAGCTGGTCAGGGCAAGCCAGCTAGCCCAGATTCTGGCTAGGCCAGAATGCATATGCAAAGGGACTCTCATATCTAAATCTCCTGAGTTCCCAATTCAATCCCATGCCTCACTATCTATCATCCAGGGGAAGCTGGGGCACCCCTCAGAGTTCAGGACCATGAGCTTGTCCAGTCATGTTTGGCTGGCTACTCAGCCTCCAGGCTCTCATTCCACTGCTCAGGGTAGCAGATTCCAAGCACAGAAAGTACCCAAAAAGAGCTGTGTTTCAACATAGATGGGAACTTTGTTTGACTAAACAAAAGTGGATGAACCCGGTCCCCTACACCTACCCTTTGGGTCTAGCTAAGGCAATTGCTCCTGTGGCCTCCCATCCCTGATGATGGTGTCCTGGTGTCCACACATCACACTGAGAGATTCCCAGACGTAGGCATGCATGAGTGTCCATAACAAAGTCTCTCTGCTTGCAGGAAGCACAAACTCCTGGGGCCCTTGCAATGGACAGACAAAAGAAAGATGGATGCCTCCATTGGTGAATTTGGAGCTTCCAGTGGAGATCACAGCCCCGCCCCTCACCTGAGGGTCTGGCTGCTGCTAATAAAGGCAACTGGAAACACCTGTTACCACTTGGGCCCTGAGGACATACTCGGGAATCCCTCCAGGAGCAAGCAGGCTGGCAGACCTCCTGACCCCCGGATAGCTGTGCTCCGAGTTGGGCGGCTCTTCTGTCCAGAGGTGAGCATATTCCCTAGATACAATAAAGAACTTCAGGTTTCAAAAGGATTTGAAAACCCCATGAGGCACTTGGAAAAGACATTTTACAGCCATAAAACAACCTCTTTCAGAACCCTGGAAGCTTCTGTTTTGCTTGGAATATCTGGACACTGGTGTGTCCATCAGTACCATAGATCCTTTACATTCGGCTTAATAGAGGGAAAGCACAATGTGTGTGCCAGGGGGATAGTTTCACTTCTTGGCACTGCTGGTGGAGATGCCAGGGAACTATGTGGAACTGTGCCAGGACCCCGTTTTGAGCCACTGCTCACCATTTACCCAGCTAGGGAAAAGCTGGGCAAGTGTCAAATCAGAACTGCAGCTGTCTCTCTGTCTCTCTTCCTGATTGGGCCCTGCTCTCTCAATTTATGACTGTTTCCTTCTCTTCTCCCCAATAAGAAAGTTACAAATGATGTACAGAAATACAGGGAAAGTGAGAAAAATTACCCCCGTGCCCACGATTACATGTAACTGTTAACTGTAAAGCATTCATCACCCAAGAAAGAACAGAATAAATATTTGTGAGGTTAAAAACATTGTAGGTTAAATAGGGAACATTCTTTAGAGCCATGCAATACTAAGCCATTGTGCATTGGATGTCACTGTCAAAAACATTGCAGTAGTAGTTGTAGTAGTGTGTAGTATCCGCAAAAGGAAATGTATTGTTTGTCAAAAGCTCCCTTCAAGTATAAGAGAAAATCTATCAGGCAGAAGAAATGAACCCTCATGTGATATGGGACTAAATAAATAAATAAGTAAATAAAAAATAAATAAATATGCAAATAAATGGGGATGATC
Organism: Erinaceus europaeus; assembly: GCF_950295315.1. NCBI lineage: Eukaryota > Metazoa > Chordata > Mammalia > Eulipotyphla > Erinaceidae > Erinaceus > Erinaceus europaeus. The sequence continues at coordinate 38,908 of NW_026647151.1, read as the reverse complement.
TAGGAGGATTTGAAAAAAATAAAAACAAAAACCACAGAAAGACCTGATTACAGCAGAATTATACAAAATGTCTGCTGAGAAACAGAGGGCTGCTTCAAAACTTCCCTTACACTTCAGAGTCCAGGCAAATTAAGAATTCCCGAGAATGAAAAGGCATACATATTGAAGCTTACACAAGAAAATGGAGGCAAGTTCTGTGCTATGATAATTACAATGAGGATACTGATAGAAAGGCTATTGGAAATGCTCCTAGAAGGCTTATAATTTATAATTGTAGTGAATCCTGCTCCAACTATGTGACCAATTATTTATAAGTAGGCTGTTATAAATGTGGTAATTCTGCATTAAGATCAAATAAAAAGGTCTACAATTCTAAACATGACTGATATATATATATATATATATATATATGCATATATATGTACATACATGTAAGTGTATCTTTATTATAGACTCTGAGGGATACTGGCATGGCTATGAGGAGACAGAGTCTGGCTTGTGCCAGAGAGACTTACAAAGCTGAGGCTCCAGAAACCTAGGTGAAATCGCCAACAAAACAAGCCAGAGCTCAGCAGTGCCCTTGTGACTCACTTTGTATATCAGGGCCTTTCAGTAAATTAAGTATATAAGTAAAATATTAATGAGTGCAGACAGAGTAAGTGAGAGCCTGTGAGAGTCAGAGACAGAGAAGGCAAGAATAGAAATAGAAGAGTGGGAAAGAAACCAGAATTCAAAAACCTCCCACACTGTGTTCATACATGACAGGTTAAAACCTGGTTTGTAGAGATTGTAAGGCAGGAGTCTCATGTCCACAGACCCCAGACCACACCAGCCTTCCCCATATGTGTGTAGTATTTACAACATGAAATGTATTGTGAGTGTAAACTTCCCTTCAATAATAAAAGAAATATCTATCAAGCAGAAGAAATTACCCCTCATGTAATATAGGACTAAATAAATAAGAAAATAAATGAGGATGATATAGGAGGATTTGAAAAAAATGAAAAATAAAAACAAAAAGAACAAGAAGACCTGATTACAACAGAAAATGAAAACCATCTGCTGAGAAACAGAGGGCTGCTTCAAAAATTCCGAGCCACTTCAGAGTCCAGGGAAATTAAGATTTCAGGAGAATGAAAAGAAAATCATATGTACTGATGCTTACACTAGAGAAAGGAGGCAAGTTCTGCACTATGATAATTACAATAAGGATGCTGATAGAAATGCTATTAGAAATGCTACTGGAAAGTTCTATTATTTATAATTGTACTGAATCCTGCTCCAACTAGGTGGACAATTATTAATGAAAAAGAAAGCTGTTGTAAATGTGTTAATTCTGAGAAAGATCAATTACATAGGTCGACAATTCTATAAATGAGATATATATATATATATATATATATATGGATGTACATGTTTATTATAAAGTCTGACATAGACTGCCATGTAAATGAGGAGACAGAATATGGCTTGTGTCATAGAGACTTACAAAGCTGTGGCTTCAGTAGCCTACGTGATATCACCAACGAAAAAAGCCAGAGCTCAGCAGTGCTCTGGTAACTCTTTGTATATCTGGGCCTGTCAGTAAAATAAGTATATAAGTAAAATATCAACCAGTGAAGAGAGAGTGTGTGAGAGCATGTGAGAGTTAGAGCCGGAGAAGGCGAGAAGAGAAATAGATGAGTTGGAAAGAGATCAGAATTCAAACACCTCCTACACAGTGTTCATTGATGTCAGGTTCAAACCTGGCTTGTAGAGATTGTAAGGCAGCAGCTCTCATTCCCACAGACCCTATACAGCCCAATCCTTCATCATATGCTGTACTACCAGATCTGACAATAATATGTGCGTGTGTCTGTCTATCTGTGTGTGTCTGTGTGTGCTCAGAACTCACCTATAGTAAACTCAGAGCATGGGTGTAAAGGTAGCAAGCCTCACCTGCAACTTATGTACAGAGAACCTAGCTGGTCAGGGCAAGCCAGCTAGCCCAGATTCTGGCTAAGCAAGAATGCATATGAAAAGGGACTCTCATGTCTAAATCTCCTGACTTCCCTATTCAATCCCATGCCTCACTATCTATCATCCAAAAACTGCCAGGTAAGCTGGGGCACCAGTCAGAATTCAGGGGAATGTGCCTGTCCAGTCACGTTTAGCTGCCTATTCAGCCTCCAGACTGTCAGTCCACTGCTCAGGGAAGCAGATTACAAGCCCAGAAAGAGCTGTGTTTCAACATAGATGGGAACTGTGTTTGACCAAACAATAGTGGATGTACCTGGCCCCTCACACCTACACTTTGGGTCCGGCTAAAGCAATTGCTCCTTTGGCCTCACAATCCATGATCATGGTGTCCTGGTGTCCACACATCACACTCAGAGAGATTCCCAGAAGTAGGCATGCATGAGTGTCCCATACAAAGTAGTTCTGTTTGCAGGAAGCACAAACTCCCCGGGCCCTTGCTATGGAGAGACAAAAGGAAGATGGATGGCTCCATTGGTGGAATTAGGAGCTTCCAGTGGATATCATGGCCCCGCCAATCACGTGAGGGCCTGGCTGCTGCTAATAATGGCAATTGGAAACACCTGTTACCACTTGGGGCCTGAGGACATACTCAGGAATCCCCCCAGGAGCTAGCAGGCTGGCACACATCCTGACCCAGGGATAGCTGTGCTTCTAGTTGGGAGGACCTTCGGGCCAGAGGTGAGAATATTCCCTAGATCCAAGAAAGATCTTCAGGTTTCAAAAGGATTTGAACCCCCAGGAGGCACTTGGAAACCACATTTCACAACCACCAAAAACCCTCTTTCTGAACTCTGAAAGCTTCCATTTTGCGTGGAAAATCTGGACACTGGTGTGGCCATCAGTACCACAGATCCTTTACATTTGGCACAATAGAGGGAAAGCACAATGTGTGTGCCATGGTGGTACTGTTTCACTTCTCTTCACCTGGGCTCTCATGGAATAAGGAGGAGAATGTGATGCAGGAAACTGAGGAGGGCTGCATTAAGGCTGAGTGTCAGCCACAGGGCCCTGGAGAATGGGAGTCAAGCACAGAGGGCCTGGACAGCTGCAGCTGGAGATGTACATATGCCTGTTACCTGCAGCAGGAACGCTGTCTCCTCAGTTCTCCTCTGTACTACGCCATATGCAGGAGACTAAATAATCCAAAGGACAAAGAAAGGAAAATATCAACTCCAGGAAGACCGAGTTCACAATGCATGCAATGACTTCCAGGAAGGGTCCAGGAAAGAAGGCTCTTAGAGACAGTCAGAGAGACAGAATGACAGTGACTGAAAAGGACTGAAATTCTGGCCCTGTGTTGATCAGTGCCAGAGCACTGAGGACAAACCCTCTATGCCCATGCATACTTCTTACAAGTGGCATTGTTATTTTATGTTTGTGAGGAAAGGTTACACTTAGAACATCTAGGTCTTGGCCCACTCTGAGAAGCAACACTTGGCCTGCAGCCCACTCTCCAAAACTGTCCTTGACTCTCCAAATTAGAAATAGTTTTAGTGATGCTCCAGCCAAGATGCAGGCTGGCATATTTCATCTTCCTGGTCCAGCCTCAGCCTGTCCTGTGTGCACGGAACTGCACTATGTCTATTTCTTCTTTGATTTACAGTTTTGGGATAGGACTCCTTGGACAAAATGAGCAAGAAGGAAGTAGATGTTTTGGCAGTTGTAGTTTGTGCTGAGAGATATCTGTAGAGTGACAAGAGGCAAATGAATGGCTCTGTGATATGTCTCTCATGACTGTGGCTCAGAAGGGTTGGTGTATCCGCATTATTACCCGAATCCAGAGCTGTGCAGGTCTCTAGCTAAAATATATTTTCAGACCTCTACATGTTACAAATATATATATATATATATATATATATAGAGAGAGAGAGAGAGAGAGAGAGAGAGAGAGCAAAACACTGATGTAGTCATTTTCTACAATGGATGCGATATAACATTCAGACAATTGATTGCTAAAACCTGGAGAGAAACTGTGTATCAGGAAGAGAATTGTCCATAGTAGTAAAATCTCCAAATCATTAGCTATATGCAGCTGTTTCTCTGTCTCTCTTCCTGCTTGGACCTGCTCTCTCAATTTATGACTGTTTCCTTCTCCTCAGTAAGAAAGTTACAAAGGATGTACAGAAATACAGGGAATGTGGGAAAAATTACCCCTGAGCCCACTATTACATGTAACTGTTGACAGTAAACCATTCATCCCCCAAGAAAGAACATTATAAATATTTGTGAGGTTAAAAACATTGTAGGTTAAATAGTGAATATTCTTTAGAGCCATGCAATACTAATCCATTGTGTGTTGGATGTCACTGTCAAAAACAGTCCAGTTGTAGTTGTAGTAGTGTGTAGTATCTGCAAAAGGAAATATATTGTGTGTCAAAAGTTCCCTTCAGTTATAAGATAAAATTTATCAGGCAGAAGATATGACCTCTCATGTGATATGGGACTAAATAAATAAATAAATAAATATGCAAATGAATGGGGATGATCTAGGAGGATTTGAAAAAAATAAAAACAAAAACCACAGGAAGACCTGATTAAAGCAGAAATATAGAAAATGTCTGCTGAGAAACAGAGGTCTGCTTCAAAACTTCCCTGACACTTCAGGGTCCAGGCAAATTAAGAATTCCCAAGAATGAAAAGAAAGGCATACGTATTGAAGCTTACACTAGAATATGGAGGCAAGTTCTGTGCTATGATAATTACAATGAGGATACTGATAGAAAGGCTATTGGAAATGTTCCTGGAAGGTATATAATTTATAATTGTAGTGAATCCTACTCCAACTATGTGACCAATTATTTATAAATAAGGAGGCTGTTATAAATGTGGTAATTCTGCATTAAGATCAAATAAAAAGGTCAACAATTCTAAAAATGACTGATATATATGTATATATATGTATAGACTGTTTTCATTCATGACAGGTTCAAACCTATATTGTAGAGATTGTAAGGCAACAGCTCCAATGCCCAAAGACCCCAGACAACCCAAGCCTTCACTATATGTGTGTAGTATTTGCCCCAGGAAATGCATTGGGCATCAAGAGTTCCCTTCAATTATAAGAGAAAATATATCAAACAGAAGAAATAACACTCATTTGATACCTGACTGAATAAATAAATATGCAAATAAATGGGGATGATTTAGGAGGACTTGAAAAAATAAAAATAATGAAAATAAAATACAACAAGAAGACCTGATTACAGCAGAAACATAGAAACCATCTGCTGAGAAACAGACTGCTGCTACAAAAATTCCCTAACACATCAGGGTCCAGGGAAATTAAGATGTCCGGAGACATCTTACACTAGAAAAAGAAGGGACGTTCTGAGCTATGATAATTACAATAAGGAAGCTGATAGAAACATGATTAGAAATGCTACTGGAAGGTTCTATTATTTATATTTGTATTGGATGCAGCTCCAACTATATGGCCATTATTTCTGAAAAACTAGGCTGTTATAAAAGTGGTAATTCTGAATTAAGGTAAAATACATAGTTCGACAATTCTAAAAGTATCAGATATATAAATGTATATATATATATATGTATATCTTTATTATAAACTCTGAGTGATATTGGCATGGAAATGAGGAGACAGAATATGGCTTGTGTCAGAAAGACTTACAACCTGAGGCTCCAGTAGCCTAAGTGAAATCGCCAATACAACAAGCCAGAGCTCAGCAGTGCTTTGGTAACTCTCTATGTATATCTCGGCCTGTCAGTAAAATAAGTATATAAGTAAAATATTAATGAGTGAAGACAGAGTGTGTGAGAGCATGTGAGAGTTAGAGAAAGAGAAGGAGAGAAGAGAAATAGACGAGTTGGAAAGAGACCAGAATTCAAAAACCTCCTACAATGTGTTCATTGATGACAGGTTCAAACCTGGCTTGTAGAGATTTTAAGGCAGCAGCTCTTATGCCCACCGACCCCAGACTACACCAGCCTTCACCATATGCTGTACTACCAGACCTGACAGTAATGTGTGTGTGTCTGTCTGTCTGTTTGTCTGTTTGTCAGTGTGTGTCTGTGTGTGGTCAGAACTCACCTATAATAGTCTCAGAGCATGGGTGGGAAGTTAGCCAGCCTCACCTGCAATTTATGTACAGAGAACCTAGCTGTTCAGGGTTAGCCAGCTAGCCCAGATTCTGGATAAGCAAGAATGCACATGCTAAGGGACACTCATGTCTCCCTCACTTGAGTTGCCTATGCAATCTCATGCCTCACTATCATCCTAACAAAGCCAATGGGGTAAGCTGGGGCACCCGTTAGAATTCAGAGGCAGGAGCCTGTCCAGTCACGTTTGAATGGCTACTCTGCCTCCAGCCTCTCAGTCCACTGCTCAGGGCAGGAGATTCCAAGCCCAGAATGAACCCAGAAAGAGCTGTGTTTCAACATAGATGGGAAGTGTATTTGACCAAACAATAGTGGACGAACCCTGCCACTCAACCTACCCTTTGGGTCTGTCAAAGCAATTGCTCCTGTGGCCTCACAATCCCTGATCAGGGTGTCCTGGGGTCCACACATCACACTCAGAGAGATTCCCAGAAGTAGGCATGCATGAGTGTCCCATACAAAGTCGCTCAGCTTGAAGGAAGCACAAACTCCCTATGCCCTTGCTATGGAGAGAAAAAAGGAAGATGGATGCCACCATTGGTTGAATTACGAGCTTCCAGTGGAGATCACAGCCCCGCCCCTACCTGAGGGCATGGCTGCTGCTAATAAAGGCAATTGGAAACACCTGTTACCTCTTGGGGCCTGAGGACATACTCAGGAAACCCTCCAGGAGCTAGCAGGTTGGCAGACCTCCTGACCCCAGGATAGCTGTGCTCCTAGTTGGGAGGGCCTTCGGGCCAGAGGTGAGAATATACCCTAGATACAAGAACGAACTTCAGGTTTCAAAAGGATTTGAATCCCCAAGAGGCACTTGGAAAAGACATTTCGCAGCCATCAAAACCCCCTCTTTCTGAACCCTGGAAACTTCCGTTTTGCATGGAAAATCTGGACAATGCTGTGGCCGTAAGTACCACAGATCCTTTACATTAGGCCCAATAGAGGGAAAGCACAATGTGTGTGAAAGGGTGGTAGAGTTTCTCTTCTCTTGAGCGGGGCTCTCATGGAATAAGGACAAAGATGTGGTGCAGGAAATTGAGGAGGGCTGCATTTAGGCTGAGTGTCAGCCACAAGGCCCCGGTGAATGGCAGTCAAGCACAGAGGGCCTGGACAACAGCAGCTGCAGATTGACATATGCCTGTTATCTGCATCTGGAACGCTGTCTCTTCAGTTTCCCACTGTACTATGCCATATGCACCAGACTAAGTAATCCAAAGGGCAAAGAAAGGAAAATTTCAACACCAGGAAGACCGAGTTCACGATGCATGCACTGACTTCCAAGATGGGTCCTGGGAAGAAGGCACGTAGAGACAGTCAGAGAGACAGAATGACAGTGACTAAAAAGGGCAGAAATTCTGGCCTTGTGTTGATCAGTGCCAGAGCACTGAAGACAAACCCTCCATGCCCATGCATTCTTCTTACAAGAGGCATTGTTATATTGTTTGTGTGGAAAGGTTACACTTAGAACATCTAGGTCTTAGCTCACTCTGAGAAGCAACACTTGGCCTGCAGTCCACTCTCCAAAACTGCCCTAGCCTCTCCAAATTGCAAGTAGTTTTAGTGATGCTCCAGCCAAATGCAGGCTGGCATATTTCATCTCCCTGGTCCAGCCTCAGCCTGTCCTGTGTGCAGGGAACACAACTATGTCTATTTCTTCTTTGATTTACTGATTTGTGATAGGACTCGATGGACAAAAAGAGCAAGAGTGAACTACATGATTTGGCAGCTGTAGTTTGTGCTGAGATTTGGAGAGTGACAAGAGGTAATCGAATGGCTCTGTGAGATGTCTCTGATGACTGTGGCTCTGAAGGGCCATGTGTATACGCATTACTACCCAAATCCAGAGCTGTGCTGGACTCTAGCTAAAATATATTTTCAGACCTCTACATGTTACATATATATATATATATATATATATATATATAGAGAGAGAGAGAGAGAGAGAGAGAGAGACAGAGAGAGAGACAGAAAGAGAGACAGAGAGAGAGACAGAGAGAGCAAGACACTGATGTAGTCATTTTCTACAATGGATGCGATATGACATTCAGACAATTGATTGCTAAAACTTGAAGAGAAACTGTTCATCAGGAAAAGTATTGACCAAAGGAGTAAAATCTCTAAATCATTAGCTATATGCATCTCCAATGGGACCTAGCGAAGAAGGCTTGAGAAGGATCTCATCCACGAGACTCTCCACATGGACAGGCACCACAAGTTTCCTAGTCTGGCAACACACACTGGGCAGCTGCTAGTTCCCAGTGCAAGCCTCAGGGCAAAAAACCTCTCCCTCTTCAGTGTCTTTACATCTGAATATAAGAAAATTGACCAAGGGCCAAGGAGAGCTACAATGGTGTCAATACTGAGGTGTAAATCAGAAAGTGCCATGTGTTTGGCACAAAATCACCTGTACTACAGTGATTCTGTTGTTCTCTCTCTCTTTCCCTCCCTCACACACACACAAACGCACACAAACACACACTCTCACAGTTACACGCACACACATATCCTCAGAGGCACAGTCACAAACGGAGTTATACACATCCACACTGGACAGCTTCTGCAAGGCAGGGCCCTAGTTGAACCCTGCTTTGCACTTCCTGGAAGCATGGCAAGCCTTTTAAGGCCAGCTCTGAGCTCCCATTGTAGGGCTTAATTCAGATGTCCTGCAGACAGGGCACCAGCCATACTCTGATATGCCAGAGGCCTAGGCCACGCCCAGAACCCCTGCCAGCAATATCATTGGCCAGTGTGCTAGGACACGCCCAGGAGTGTCAAGGCCCCTAGTCATTGATTGGCCAGCAACCTTTAGCACCGCCCACATGGCCCTGCATCCCGCTCATTGGGCAGCATCTGGAAGGCCAATCCACCAGCCACTTCTCCTGGAAAGAGATGAGAATTCAAAAACCTACTACACTGTGTTCAGAGACGACATGTTCAAACCTTTCTTGTAGAGATTGTAAGGCAGTAGCTCTCATGCCAACAGACCCAAGACAACCCCAGCCTTCAACATATGCTGTAATACCAGATCTGACAGTAATGTGTGTGTGTGTGTGTGTGTGTGTGTGTGTGTGTGTGTGTATGTGCTCAGAGCTCACCTATAGTAGTCTCAGAGCATGGGTGGGAAGGTAGCCAGCCTCACCTGCAACTTATGTACAGAAAACCTAGCTGGTCAGGGCAAGCCAGCTAGCACAGATTCTGGCTAAGCAAGAATGTACATGCAAAGGGACTCTCATGTCTCCCTCTCCTGAGTTCCCGATTCAATCTCATGCCTCACTATCAACCAAACAAAGCCAATGGGGTAAGCTGGGGCACCCCTCAGAATTCAGGGGCATGAGCCTATCCAGTCACATTTGGCTGCCTACTCAGCCTCCAGACTCTCAGTCCACTGCTCAGGATAGCAGATTATAAGCCCAGAATGAAACCAGAAAGAGCTGTGTTTCAACATAGATGGGAACTGTGTTTGACCAAATAGTGGATGAACCTGGCCCCTCACACCTACTCTTTGGATATGGCTAAGGCAATTGCTCCTGTGGCCTCACAATCCCTGATCATGGTGTCCTGTTGTCCACACATCACACTCAGAGAGATTCCCAGAAGTAGGCATGCATGAGTGTCCCATACAATGTCGCCTGCTTGCAGCAAGCACAGACTCCCCGGGCCCTTGCTATGGAGAGTCAAAAGGAAGATGAATGTCTCCATTGGCTAAATTAGGAGCTTCCAGTGGAGATCACAGCCCCGTCCCTCACCTGAGGGCCTGGCTGCTGCTAATAAAGGCAGTTCGAAACACCTGTTACCACTTGGGGACTTAGGACATACTCAGGAATCCCTCCAGGAGCTAGCAGGCTGCCAGACCTCCAAACCCCGGGATAGCTGTGCTCCTAGTTGGGAGGGCCTTCTGGCCAGAGGTGAGAATATTCCCTAGATACAAGAACGAATATCAAGTTTCAAAATTATTTGAAACCCCAGGAGGCACATGGAAAAGAATTTTCACAGCCATCAAAACACCTTTTTTCTGAACACTGGAAGCTTCCGTGTTGCATGGGAAATCTGGACACTGGTGTGGCCATCAGAACCACAGATCCTTTACATTCGGCCCAATAGAGGGAAAGAGCAATGTGTGTGCCAGGGTGGTAGAGTTTCACTTCTCTTGACCTGGGATCTCATGGAATAAGGACAAGGATGTGGTGCAGGAAATTGAGGAGGGCTGCATTTAGGCTGAGTGTTAGCCACAGGGCCCTGGAGAATGGGAGTCAAGCAAGAGGACCTGGACAGCTGCACCTGGAGATGGACATATGCCTGTTACCTGCAGCAGGAACTCTGTCTCCTAAGTTCTCCTCTGTACTTCGCCATAAGCAGGAGACTAAGTAATCCAAAGGACAAAAAAGGAAAATTTCAACACCAGGAAGACCGAGTTCACGATGCATGCACTGACTTCCACGAAGGGTCCAGGGAAGAAGGCACGTAGAGACAGTCAGAGAGACAGAATGACAGTGACTGAAAAGGACAAATTCTGGCCCTGTGTTGATCAGTTCCAGAGCACTGAAGACAAACCCTCCATGCCCATGCATACTTCAGACAAGTGGCATTGCTATTTTATGTTTGTGAGGAAAGGTTACACTTAGAACATCTAGGTCTTAGCCACTCTGAGAAACAACACTTGGCCTGTAGCACACTCTCCAAATATGCCCTCACCTCTCCAAATTGGAAGTAGTCTTACTGATGCTCCAGAAAATTTGCAGGCTAGCGTATTGCATCTCCCTTGTCCAGCCTCAGCCTGTCCTCTGTGCAGGGAACTGCACTATGTCGATTTCTTCTTTGATTTACAGTTTTGCAATAGGACTCGGTGGACAAAATAAGCAAGAGGGAAGTAGATGATTTGCCAGAGGTAGTTTGTGCTGAGAGAGATTTGTAGAGTAATAACCGATATGGCTCTGTGAGATGTCTCTCATGTCTGTGGCTCAGAAGGGCCAGGTGTATCCATTTTACTACCCTAATCCAGAGCTGTGCAGGTCCATGGCTAAAAAATACTTTCAGACCTCTACAAGTTATATATAGAGAGAGGGATATATATAGAGAGAGAGACTGATGTAGTCATTTTCTACAATGGATTCGATATGACATTCAGACAATTGATTGCTAAAACCTGAAGAGAAAGTTTGCATCAGGAAAAGAATTGTCCAAAGGAGTAAAATCTCCAAATCATTAGCTATATGCAGCTCCAACGGGACCGATCGAAAAAGAAGGAACTCATCAAGGAGACTCTCCACATGGACAGGCACCACAAGTTTCCTAGTCTGGAAACACAAACAGGGCATCAGCTAGTTCCCAGTGAAAGCCTCAGGGCAAAAACCTCTCCCTCTTCAGTGTCTCAGAATTCAAAAACCTCCTACACCTTGTTCATTGATGAAAGGTTCGAAGTTGGCTTGTAGAGATTGTAAGGCAGTAGCTCTCATGCCCACAGACCCCAGACAGCCCCAGCCTTCACCATATTTTTTACTACCAGACCTGACAATAATATGTGTGTGTCTGTCTGTCTGACTGCGTGTGTCGGTGTGTGCTTAGAACTCACCTGTAGTAGTCTCAGAGCATGGGTGGCAAGGTAGCCAGCCTCACCTGCAACTTATGTACATAGAACCTAGCTGGTCTAGGCCAGCCAGCTAGCCCAGATTCTGGATAAGCAAGAATGCATATGCAAAGTGACTCTCATGTCTAAATCTCTTGAGTTCCCTATTCAATCCCAAATTGCACTATCTATCAACACTGCCAATGGGGGAAGCTGGGGCTCCCCTCAGAAATAAGGGCATGAGCCTGTCCAGTCACGTTTGGCTGCCTAATCAGCCTCCAGGATCTCAGTCCACCGCTCAGGGCAGTAGATTACAAGCACAGAAAGTACCCAGAAAGAGCTGTTTTTCAACATAGATGGGAACTGTGTTTGACCAAACAATAGTGGATGAACCTAGTCCCTAACACCTACCCTTTGGGTCTGGCTAAGGCAATTGCTCCTGTGGCCTCACATCCCTGATAATGGTGTCCTGGTGTCCACACATCACACTCAGAGAGATTCCCAGAAGTAGGCATGCATGAGTGTCCCATACAAAGTCGCTCTGCTTGCAGGAATCATAAACTCCCCGGGCCCTTGCTATGGACTGACAAAATAAGATGGATGCCTCCATTGGCTGAATTCAGAGCTTCCAGTGGAGATCACAGGCCCGCCCCCCACCTGAGGGCCTGGCTGCTGCTAATAAAGGCAATTGGAAACTCCTGTTACCACTTGGGCCCAGAGGACATAGTCAGGAGTCCCTAGAGGAGCTAGCAGGCTGGCAGACCTCCTGACCCCAGGATAGCTGTACTCCTAGTTGGGCGGCCCTTCTTTTCAGAGGAGAGAATATTCCCTAGATACAAGAAAGAACTTCAGGTTTCAAAAGGATTTGAAAACCCCATGAGGCACTTGGAAAAGACATTTTACAGCCATCAAAACACCCTCTTTCAGAACCCTGGAAGCTTCTTTTTGCTTGGAAAATCTATACACTTGTGTGGCCATTAGTACCACAGATCCTTTACATTAGGGTTAATAGAGGGAAAGCACAATGTGTGTCCCTGGGGGATAGATTTGCTGCCCCCTTGTGTACACACAGCAGAATGCAGATGAGCTCCCACATGCCACTCCTCTTTGAGTCTACACAGAAAATTACACACACCATGGGAATAGCAAAGGAAATTACCCATCTGAGGACCAACTGGGAGAATGCACAACAGTGTCCAGAATATACAATGTGCCATTCATATTTGAAAAACCACTTGTCCAGTGAAAACTTCCTTTGTCATAGAACAACACAGTTCCTAAGACCCTGCATCAGGAATAAAGATACAATAGCGGTAATCATAACTGAAACACACTTATATACACAAACACACACACACACACCCTCCCACAAAGACACACACACTTTTCCCTGAAATAACGTGGATTGGGGTTGCTGTTTTGCACTCAAGTAAAAGGTCAAAGTTTCATGGGTGGAGGGGAGATGTGTTAAGTATCTGGCATATGAAGGTGAGAAGTACCTAGCACAGACCGATAGGTACATGGAAATCGAAGGGAGCATGGGTTGGAGGCACAGCTTGTGGAGATGCCAGGGAACTATGTGGAAGCCCAGGACCCCATTTTGGCCCCTGGTCACCACTTACCCAGCTATTGAAAAGCTTTGCTAGTGTCAAATCAGAACTGCAGCTGTCTCTCTGTATCTCTTCCTGCTTGGGCCCTGCTCTCTCAACTTATGACTGTTTCCTTCTCCTCAATAAGAAAGTTACAAATGATGTACTGAAATACAGGGAAAGTGGGAAAATTTAACCTCATGCCCACTATTACATGTAACTGTTGACTGTAAACATTCTTCCCACAAGAAAGAACAGAATAAATATTTGTGAGGTTAAAAAAATTGTAGGTTAAATTGTGAACATTCTTTAGAGCCATGCAATACTAATCCATTGTCCATTGGATGTCACTGTCAAAAACAGTGCTGTAATAGTTGTAGTAGTGTGTAGTATCTGCAAAAGGAAATGTATTGTGTGTCAAAAGTTCCCTTCAATTATAAGAGAAAATCTATCAGGCAGAAGAAATGACCCCTCATGTGATATGGGACTAAATAAATAAATAAATATGAAAATAATGGGGATAATCTAAGATTATTTGAAAAAATAAAAACAAAAACCAGAGGAAGACCTGATTATAGCAGAAATATAGAAGAAATCTGCTGAGAAACAGAGGGCTGCTTCAAATCTCCCCTGACACTTCAGGGTCCAGGCAAATTAAGAATTCCTGAGAATGAAAAGAAACACATACATATTGAAGCTTAAACTAGAAAATGGAAGCAAGTTCTGTGCTATGATAATTACAATAAGGATACTGATGGAAAGGCTATTGGAAATGCTCCTGGAAGGTTTATTATTTATAATTGTAGTGAATCCTGCTCCAACTTTGTGACCTATTATTTATGAATTAGGAGGCTGTTAAAATGTGGTAATTCTGCACTAAGATAAAATAAAAAGGTCAACAATTCTAAAAATGAATTATATATATATATATGTATATATATATGTACATATATGTATTTGTTTCTTTATTATAAACTCTGAGGGATACTGGCATGGCTATGTGGAGATAGAGTATGGCTTGTGCCAGAGAGACTTACAAAGCTGAGACTCCAAAAACCTAGGTGAAATCGCAAACAAAAGAAGGCAGAGCTCAGCAGTGCCCTGCTGACTCTCTTTGTATATCAGAGCCTGTCAGTAAAATAAGTATATAAGTAAAATATCAATGAGTGTAGACAGAGTGTGTGAGAGCATGTGAGAGTTAGAGACAGAGAAGGCGGGAAGATAAATACATAAGTTGGATAGAGACCAGAAGTCAAAAACCTCCTACACTGTGTTCGTTGATGACAGGTTCAAACCTGGGTTGTAGAGATTGTAAGGCAGCAGTTATCATGCCCACAGACCCCATATAACCCCAGCCTTAACCATATGATGTACTACCAGACCTGACCATAATGTGTGTGTGTGTGTGTGTCTGTCTGTCTGTCTGTGTCTGTATGGGCTCAGAGCTCACCTATAGTAGTCTCAAGGCATGCGTGTCAAGGGAGCCAGCCTCACCTGCAACTTATGTACAGAGAACCTAGCTGGTCAGGGCAAGCCAGCTAGCCCAGATTCTGGCTAAGCAAGAATACATAAGCAAAGGGACTCTCATGTCTCCCTCTACTGAGTTCCAAATTCAATCACATGCCACACGATCATCCAAACACTGCCACCGGGGTAAACTTGGGGCAACCCTCAGAATTCAGGGTAATGAGCCTTTCCAGTCACTTTTGGCTGCCTTATCAGCTTCCTGAATCTCAGTCCACTGCTCAGGGCAGCAGACTACACGACCAGAAAGAGCTGTGTTTCCCCTCTGTACTATGCCATATGCACCAGACTAAGTAATCCAAAGGGCAAAGAAAGGAAAATTTCAACACCAGGAAGACCAAGTACACGATTCATGCACTGATTTCCACAAAGAGTCCAGGGAAGAAGGCACATAGAGACAGTCAGAGAGACAGAATGACAGTGACTGAAAAGGACAGAAATTCTGGCACTGTGTTGATCAGTGCCAGAGCACTGAAGACAAACACTCCATGCCCATGCATACTTCTTAAAAGTTATTTTATCTTTGTGAGGAAAGGTTACACTTAGAACATCTAGGTCTTAGCCCACTCTGAGAAGCAACACTTAGCCTGCATCCCACTCTCCAAAACTGCCCTTGCCTCTCCAAATTGGAAGTAGTTTTAGTGATGATCCAGCCAAGATGCAGGCTGGCGTATTTCATCTAACTGGTCCAGCCGCAGACTGTCCTGTGTGCAGGGAACTGCACTATGTCTATTACGTATTTGATTTACAGTTTTGGGATAGGACTCGGTGGACAAAAAGAGCAAGAGGGAAGTCGATGATTTGGCAGCTGTACTTTGTGCTGAGAGAGATTTGTAGAGTGACAAGAGGTAAACGAATGGCTCTGTGAGATGTCTCTCATGACTGTGGCTCAGAATGGCCAGGTGTATCTGCATTACTACCCGAATCCAAAGCTGTACAGGTCTCTAGCTAATATATATTTTCAGACCTCTACATGTTATATATATATATATATATATATATATATATATATATATATATAGAGAGAGAGAGAGAGAGAGAGAGAGAGAGAGAGAGAGACAGCAGGACACTGATGTAGTCATTTTCTAGAATGGATGCGATATGACATTCAGACAATTGATTGCTAAAACGTGGAGAGACTGTGCATCAGGAAAAGTATTGTCCAAAGGAGTAAAATCTCCAAATCATTAGCTATATGCAGCTCCAAAGGGACCAATCGAAAAAGGGTCGAGAAGGAACTCATCCAGGAGATCTCCACAAGGACAGGCAGCACAAGTTTCCTAGTCTGGCAACACACACAGGGCAGCTGCAAGTTCCCAATGCAAGCCTCAGGGAAAAAAACCTCTCCCTCTTCACTGTCTTTACATCTGAAAATAAGAAAAGTGACAAAGGGCCAAGGATAGCCACAATGGTGTCAATATTGAGCTGTAAATCAGAATGTGCCAAGTGTTTGTACAAAATCACCTGTGCCATAGTGATTCTGATGTTCTCTCTCTCCCTCCCTAGACACACCCACAAACACACACAAACACTCACTCTCACACACAAACACACACATTCACAGAGGCACAGGCACAAAAGGAGTTATACACATCACACTAACAGCTTCTGCAAGGCAGGGCCCTGGGCTGAAACCTGCTTCGCACTTCCTGGAATCACGCCCAGCCTTTTAAGGCCAGCTCTGAGCTCCCATTGTCGGGCTTACTTCAGAAGGCCCGCATACTGGGCAACAGCCATGCTCTAATCGGCCAGAGTACTAGGCCACGCCCAGAACCCCTGCCTGAAATATCATTGGCCAGTGTGCTAGGACACGCCAAGGAGTGTCAAGCCCCATAGTCACTGATTAGCCAGCAACCTTGAGCCCCGCCCACACGGCCCTGCAGCACGCTCATTGGGCAGCCTCTGGAAGGCCCGCCCACCAGCCACTTCTCCTGGAAATAGTGAGAATTCAAAAACCTCCTACACTGTGTTTATTGATGACAGATTTAAAGATGGCTTGTAGAGATTGTAAGAAGCAGCTCTCATGCCCATAGAACCCAGACAGCCCCAGTCTTCACCATATACTGTACTATCAGACCTGACAGTAATGTGTGTGTGTGTGTGTGTCTGTCTGTCTGTCTGTCTGTGTCTGTGTGTGCTCAGAGCTCACCTATAGTAGTCTCAGAGCATGGGTGGGAAGGTAGCCAGCCTCACCTTCAACTTATGTACAGAGAACCTAGCTGGTCAGGGCAAGCCAGCTAGCCCAGATTCTGGATAAGCAAGAATGCATATGCAAAGGGACTCTCATGTCTAAATCTCCTTTGTACCCTATTCAATCCCATGTCTCACTATCTATCATCCAAAAACTGCCAACGGGAGAAGCTGGGGAACCCCTCAGAATTCAGGGGCATGAGCCTGTCCAGTCATGTTTGGCTGCCTACGCAGCCTCCAGACTCTCAGTCCACTGCTCAGGGCAGCAGATTACAAGGATAGAAAGAACCCAGAAATAGCTGTGTTTCTTCATATATGGGAACTGTGTTCGACCAAACAATAGTGGATGAACCCGGTCCCTTATAACTACCCTTTGGGTCTGGGAAAGGCAATTGCTCCTGTGGCCTCACATCCCTGATCATGGTGTCCTGGTGTCCACACATCACACTCAGAGAGATTCCCAGAAGTAGGCATGCATGAGTGTCCCATATAAAGTCGCTATGCTTGCAGGAAGCACAAACTCCCCGGGCCCTTGCTATTGAGAGACAAAAGGAAGATGGATGCCTCCATTGGCGGAATTAGGAACTTCCAGTGGAGATCACAGCCCCGCAACTCACCTGAGGGTCTGGCTGCTGCTAAAAAAGGCAATTGGAAACACCTGTTACCACTTGGTAACAGGGCCTGAGGACATACTCAGGAATCCCTCCAGGAGCTATCAGGCAGGCAGACATCCTGATCCCGGGATAGCTGTGCTCCTAGTTGGGAGGGCCTTCGGGCCAGAGGTGAGAATATTCCCTAAATAAAAGAAAGGACTTCAGGTTTCCAAAGGATTTGAAACCACAGGAGGCTCTTGGAAAATAGATTTCACAGCCATCAAAACACCCTCTTGCTGAACCCTGGAAGCTTCTGTTTTGCGTGGAAAATATGGACACTGGTGTGGCCATCAGTACCACAGATCCTTTACATTCGGCCCAATAGAGGGAAAGCACAATGTGTGTGCCAAGGTGGTAGAGTTTCACTTCTCTTGACCTGGGCTCTCATGGAATAAGGACAAGGATGCGGTGCAGGAAATTGAGGAGGGCTGTATTTAGTCTGAGTGTCAGCCACAGGACCCTGAAGAATGGGAGTCAAGCACAGAGGGCCTGGACAGCTGCAGCTGCAGATGTACATATGCCTGTTACCTGCAGCAGGAACGCTGTCTCCTCAGTTCCACTCTGTACTACGCCATATGCACCAGACTAAGTGATCCAAAGGGCAAAGAAAGGAAAATTTCAACACCAGGAAGACCGAGTTCTCGATGCATGCACTGACTTCCACGAAGGGTCCTGGGAAGAAGGCACACAGAGACAGTCAGAGAGACAGAATGACAATGACTGAAAAGGAAAGAAATTCTGGCCCTGTGTTGATCAGTACTGGAGCACTGAAGACAAATCCTCCATGCCCATGCATACTTCTTACAAGTGGCATTGTTATTTTATCTTTGTGATGAAAGGTTACACTTAGAATACCTAGGTCTTAGCCCACTCTTAGAAGCAACACTCGTCCTGGTGCCCACTCTCCAAAACTGCCCATGCCACTCCAAATTGGATGTAGTTTTAGTGATGCTCCAGCCAATGCAGGCTGGTGTATTTCATCTCCCTGATCCAGCCTCAGCCTTCCTGTGTGCAGGTAACTGCACTATGTCTATTTCTTCTTTGATTTACAGTTTTGGGATAGGACTCGGTGGAAAAAGAGTAAGAGGGAAGTAGATGTTTTGCCAGCGGGAGTTTGTGCTGAGAGAGATTTGTAGAGTGATAAACGATATGGCTCTGTGAGATATCTCTCAAACTGTGTCTCAGAAGGGCCATATATATCCACTTTACTACCCGAATCCAGATCTGTGCAGGTCTCTAGCTAGAAAAATATTTTCAGACCTCTACATGTTACAAGTATACATATATATATGTATATATATATATATATATATATATATATATATATATATATATAGAGAGAGAGAGAGAGAGAGAGAGAAAGAGAGACACTGATGTAGTCATTTTCTACAATTGGTTCGATATGACATTCAACAACTGATTGCTAAAACCTGGAGAGAAACTGTTCATCAGGCAAAGAATTGTCCAATGGAGTAAAATCTACAAATCATTAGCTATATGTAGCTCCAATGGGACCGATCGAAAAAGGCTCGAGAAGGAACTCATCCAGGAGACTCTCCACATTGACAGGCACCACAAGACTCCTAGTCTGGCAACAGACACAGGGCAGCTTCTATTTCCCAGTGCAAGCCTCAGGGTAAAAACCTCTCCCTCTTCAGTGTCTCAGAATTCAAAAACCTCCTACACTGTGTTCATTGATGAAAGGTTCAAACCTGGCTTGTAGAGATTGTAAAGCAGCAGCTCTCATGCCCAGAGAACCCAGAAAGCCAAAGACTTCACCATATGCTGTACTACCAGACCTGACAGTAATGTGTGTGTGTGTGTGTGTCTGTGTGTCTGTCTTACTGTGTGTGTCTGTGTGCTCAGAGCTCACCTGTAATAGTTTCAGAGCATGGGAGTCAAGGTAGCCAGCCTCACCTGAAATTTATGTACAGAGAACCTAGCTGGTCAGGGCAAGCCAGTGAGCCCTGATTCTGGCTTACCAAGAATGCATATGCAAAGGGACTCTCATGTATAAATCTCCTGAGTTCCTTATTCAATCCCATGCCTCACTATATATCATCCGGGGGATGCTAGGTCACCCCTCAGAATTCAGGGCATGAGCCTGTCCATTCATGTTTGTCAGCCTACTCAGCCTCCATGCTCTCAGTCCACTGCTCAAGGCAGCAGATTACAAGCACAGAAAGTACCCAGAAAGAGCTGTGTTTCAACATAGATGGGAACTGTATTCGACCAAACAACAGTGGATGAACCCGGTCCCTTACTCCTATCCTATGGGTCCGGCTAAGGCAATTGCTCCTGTGGCCTCACATCCCTGATCATGGTGTCCTGGTGTCCCACAACACACTCAGAGAGATTCCCAGAAGTAGGCATGCATGAGTGTCCCATACAAAGTCGCTCTGCATACAGGAAACACAAACTCCCCGGGCCTTTGCTATGGACAGACAAAAGAAAAATGGATGCCTCCATTGGCTGAATTACGAGCTTCCAGTGGAGATCACAGCCCCGCACCTCACTTGAGGTCCTGGCTGCTGCTAATAAAGGCAATTGGGAACACCTGTTACCACTTGGGCCCTGAGGACATACTCAGGAATCCCTCCAGGAGATAGCAGGCTGGCAAACCTCCTGACCCCGGGATAGCTGTGCTCCTAGTTGGGCGACCCTTCTGACCAGAGGTGAGAATATTCCGTAGATACTAGAAAGAACTTCAGGTTACAAAAGGATTTGACACCCCATGAGGCACTTGGAAAATATTTCACAGCCATCAAAACACCCTCTGTCAGAACCCTGGAAGCTTCTGTTTTGGGTGGAAAATCTGGACACTGGTGTGGCCATCAGTACCACAGATCCTTTACATTAGGCTTAATATAGGGAAAGCACAATGTGTGTGCCAGTGGGATAGAGTTTCACTTCTCTTCACCTGGGCTCTCATGGAATACGGACAAGGACGCTGTGCAGGAAGGTGAGGAGGGCTGCATTTAGGCTGAGTGTCAGCCTCAGGGCCTTGGAGAATTGGAGTCAAGCACAGAGGGCCTGGACAGTTGCAGCTGCAGTTGGACATATGTCTCGAACCTGCAGCAGCAACGCTGTCTCTGCAGTTCCCCTTGTAGTACACCATGTGCAGGAGACTAAATAATCCAAAGGGTAAAGAAAGGAAAATTTCAACACCAGGATGACTGAGTTCACGATGCATGCACTGACTTCCAGTAAGGGCCCAGGGAAGAAGGCACATAGAGACAGTCAGAGAGACAGAATGACAGAGACAGAAAAGTTTTGAAATTCTGGCCCTGTGTTGATCAGTGCCAGAGCACTGAATACAAACCCTCCATGCCCATGCATACTTCTTACAAGTGGCATTGCTATTTTATTTTTCTGAGGAAAGGTAACACTTAGAACATCTAGGTCTTAGCCACTCTGAGAAGCAACACTTGGCCGGGAGCCCACTCTCCAAAACTGCCCCCGCCTCTCCAAATTGGAATTAGTCTTAGTGAGACTCCAGCCAAGATGCAGGCTGGCGTATTGCATCTCCCTGGTCCAGCCTCAGCCTATCCTGTGTGCAGGGAACTGTACTATGTCTATTTCTTCTTTGATTTACAGTTTTTGATAGGACTCGGTGGACAAAATGAGCAAGAGGGAAGTAGATTATTTGGCAGCTGTAGTTTGTGCTGAGATAGATGTGTAGAGTGATAAACGATATGGCTCTGTGAGATGTGTCTCATGACTGTGTCTCAGAAGGGCCAGGTGTATCCACTTTACTACCCTAATCCAGAGCTGTGCAGGTCTCTAGCTAAAAAATATTTTCAGACCTTTACATATTACATAAATATAGAGAGAGACAGAGAGAGAAAGACACTGATGTCGTCATTTTCTAGAATGGATTCAATATGACATTCAGACAATTGACTGCTAAAACCTGGAGAGAAACTGTACATCAGGAAAGAATTGTCCAAAGGAGTAAAATCTCCAAATCATTAGCTATTTGCATCACCAGTGTGACCGAACGAAAAAGGCTCGAGAAGGAACTCATCCAGGAGTCTCTCCACATGGACAGGCACCACAAGTTTCCTAGTCCGGCAACACACACAGGGCAGCTGCTAGTTCCCAGTGCAAGCCTAAGTGCAAAAACCTCTCCCTCTTCAGTGTCTCAGCATTCAAAAACCTCCTACACTGTGTTCATTGATGACAGGATCAAACCTGGCTTGTAGAGATTGTAAGGCAGCAGTTATCATGCACACAGACCCCAGACAGCCCCAGTCTTCATCATATGCTGTACTATGAGACCTGACAGTAATGTGTGTGTGTGTGTCTGTTTTTTCTGTCTGTGTGTGTCAGTTTGTGCTCAGAGCTCACCTGTAGTAGTCTCAAAGCATGGGTGTCAAGGTAGCCAGCCTCAGCTGCAACTTATGTACAGAGAACCTAGCTGGTCAGGGCAAGCCTGGTAGTCCAGATTCTGCCTAGGAAACAATGCCAGAGAATTATGTGTAAGCCCAAGGCCGCATTTTGAGCCCCTGGTCACAACTTACCCAATTAGGGAAAAGCTGGGCTAGTGGCAAATCAGAGCTGCAGCTGTCTCTCTGTCTCTCTTCCTGCTTGGACCCTGCTCTCTCAATTTATGACTGTTTCCTTCTACTCAATACGAAAGTTACAAATGATGTACTGAAATACAGGGAAAGTGGAAAAAAATCACCCCCTTAGCCACTATTACATATAACTGTTGACTGTAAACCATTCATCCCCAAGAAAGAGCAGAATAAATATTTTTGTGGTTAAAAACATTGTAGGTTGAATAGGGAACATTCTTTAGAGCCATGCAATACTAATCCATTGTGCATTGGATGTCACTGTCAAAAACAGTGCATTAGTAGTTGTAGTCGTGTGTAGTATCTGCAAAAGGAAATGTATTGTGTATTCAAAGTTCCAATCAATTATAAGAGAAAATCTATGAGGCAGAAGAAATGACCCCTCATGTGATATCGGACTAAATATATAAATAAATATGCAAATATATGGGGATGATCTAGGAGTATTTAAAAAATTAAAAAATAATAAAAACTACAGGTAGACAATAGGTCGACAATTATAAAAATGACAGATATATATGTGTATTTATATATGTATATGAATGTATATCTTTATTATTAAGTCTGAGAGATACTGCCATGGATATGAGGAGACAGAATATGGCTTGTGTCAGAGAGACTTACAAAGCTGAGGCTCCAGTAGCCTAGGTGAAATCACCAACAAAACAAGCCAGAGCTCAGCAGTGCTCTGGCAACTCTCTTTGTATATCTGGGCCTGTCAATAAAATAATGATATAAGTAAAATATTACTGAGTGCAGACAGAGTGAGTGAGAGCCTGTGAGAGTCAGACACAGAGAAGGAGAGAAAAGAAATAGAGGAGTTGGAAATAGACCATAAGTCAAAAACCACTTAGAGAGTGTTCATTCATAAGAGGTTCAAACCTGGGTTTTAGAGATTGTAAGGCAGCAGCGTTTATGCCCACAGACCGCAGACAAAACAAGCCTTCACCATATGTGTGCACTATTTTCTACAATAGATTCGATATGACATAAAGACAATTGATTACTAAAACCTGGAGATAAACTGTGCATCAGGAAAAGAATTGTCCATAGGAGTAAAATCTCCAAATCATTAGCTATATGCAGATCCAAAGGGACCAATCAAAAAAGGCTGGAGAAGGAAGCCATCCAGGAGACTCTCCACATGCACAGGCACCACAAGTTTCCTCGTCTGGCAACACACACAGTGCAGCTGCTAGTTCCCAGTGCCAGATTCAGGGCAAAAACCTCTCCCTCTTCAGTGTCTCAGAATACAAAAACCTCCTACACTGTGTTCATTGATGACAGGATCAACCCTGGCTTGTAGAGATTGTAAGGAAGCAGCTCTCATGCCCACAGACCCCAGACAGCCCCAGCCTTCACCATATGCTGTACTACCAGAACTGACAGTAATATGTGTGTGTGTGTGTGTGTGTGTCTGTCTGTTTGTCTGACTCTGTGTGTCTGTGTGTGCTTAGAGTTCACCTGTAGTAGTCTCAGAGCATGGGTGGCAAGGTAGCCAGCCTCCCCTGCACCTTATGTACAAAGAACCTAGCTGGTCAGGGCAAGCCAGCTAGCCCAGATACTGGCTAAGAAGAATGCATATGCAAAGGGACTCTCATGCCTAGATCTCATGATTTCCCTATTCAATCCCATGCCTCACTATCTATCATCCAAAAACTGGCAACGTGGGAAGCTGGGGAACCCTTCAGAATTCAGGGGCATGATCCTGTCCAGTCATATTTGGCTGCCTACTTAGCCTCCAGACTCTCAGTCCACTGCTCAGGGCAGCAGATTCCAAGCACAGAAAGTACCCAGAAAGAGCTGTGTTTCAACATAGATGGGAACTGTGTTTGACCAAACAATAGTGGATGAATACGGCCCCTTACACCTCCCCTTTGGGTCTGGCTATGGCAATTGCTCCTGTGGCCTCACAATCCCTGAACATGATGTCTTGGTGTCCATACATCACACTCATAGAGATTCCCAGAAGTAGGCATCCATGAGTGTCCCATAGAAAGTCTCCCTGCTTCCAGGAAGCACAAACTTTCCAGGCCCTTGCTATGGAGAGACAAAAGGAAGATTGATGATTCCATTGTCTGAATTAGGAGTTTCCAGTGGAGATCACAGCCCCGCCACTCACCTGAGGGTCTGGCTGCTGCTATTAAAGGCAACTGGAAACACCTGTTACCACTTGGGACCTGGGGACATACTCAGTAATCTCTCCAGGAGATAGTAGGCTGGCAGACTTCCTGACCCCAGGATAGCTGTGCTCCTAGTTGGGAGGGCCTTCTGGAAACCCCAGGAGGCACTTGGAAAAGACATTTCACAGCCATCAAAACACCCTCTTTCAGAACCCTGGAAGCTTCCCTTTTGCGTGGAAAATCTGGACACTGGTGTGGCCATCAGTACCACAGTTCCTTTACATTCGCTTAATAGAGCGAAAGCACAATGTGTGTGCCAGGGGGATAGAGTTTCACTTCTCTTCACCTGGGCTCTCATGGAATAAGTACAAGGACGCTGTGCAGGAAGGTGAAGAGGGCTATATTTAGGCTGAGTGTCAGCCTCAGGGCCCTGGAGAATGGGAGTCAAGCACTGAGGGCCTGGACAACTCAAGCTGCAGATGGACATATGCCTGGAACCTGCAGCAGCAACGCTGTCTCCGCAGTTCCCCTCTGTACTACACCATGTGCAGGAGACTAAATAATCCAAAGGGTAAAGAAAGGAAAATTTCAACACCAGGATGACTGAGGTCACGATGCATGCACTGACTTACAGTAAGGGTGCAGGGAAGGAGGCACATAGAGACAGTCAGAGAGACAGAATGACAGAGACAGAAAAGGACTGAAATTCTGACCCTTTGTTGATCAGTGCCAGAGCACTGAAGACAAACCCTCCATGCCCATGCATTCTTGTTACAAGTGGCATTGCTATTTTATGTTTTTGAAGAAATGTAACCCTTAGAACATCTAGGTCTTAGCCACTCTGAGAAGCAACACTTGGCCTGCAGCCCACTTTCCAAAACTGCCCCACCTCTCCAAATTGGAAGTAGTCTTAGTGATGCTCCAGCCAAGATGCAGGCAGGCATATTGCATATCCCTGGTCCAGCCTCAGCCTGTCCTGTGTGCAGGCAACTTCACTATGTCTATTTTTCTTTGCTTTAGAGTTTTGGAATAGGACTCGTTGGACAAAATGAGCAAGAGGGATGTAGATGATTTGGCAGCGGTAGTTTGTGCTGAGAGAGATTTGTAGAGTGATAAATGATATGGCTCTGTGAGATGTCTCTTATTACTGTGTCTCAGAGGGCCAGGTGTATCCACTTTACTACCCTAACACAGAGCTCTGCAGGTCTCTAGCTAAAAATATTTTCAGACCTCTACAAGTTACATATATATAGAGATAGAAAGATAGAGAGAGTGAGACACTGATATAGTCATTTTCTACAATGGATTTGATATGACATTCAGACAATTGATTGCTAAACCTCGAGAGAAACTGTGCATCAGGAAAAGAATTGTCCAAAGGAGTAAAATCTCCAAATCATTAGCGATATGCAGCTCCAACGGGACCAATTGAAAAAGGCTCGAGGAGGAACTCATCCAGGAGACTCTCCACATGGACAGGCACCACAAGTTTCCTAGTCTGGCAACACACATTGGGCAGCTGCTAGTTCCCAGTGCAAGCCTCATTGGGCAGCTGCTAGTTCCCAGTGCAAGCCTCAGGGCAAAAACCTCTCCCTCTTCAGTGTCTCAGAATTCAAAAACCTCCTACACTGTGTTCATTGATGACAGGATCAATCCTGGCTTGTAGAGATTGTAAGGAAGCAGCTCTCATGCCCACAGACCCCAGACAGCCCCAGCCTTCACCATATGCTGTACTACCAGAACTGACAGTAATGCGTGTGTGTGTTTGTGTGTATGTGTGTCTGTCTGTTTGTCTGACTGTGTTTGTCTGTGTGTGCTCAGAGCTCACCTGTAGTAGTCTCAGAGCATGGATGGCAAGGTAGCCAGCCTCACCTGCAACTTATGTACAGAGAACATAGCTGGTCAGGGCATGCCAGCTAGCCCAGATTCTGGCTAATCAAGAATGCATATGCAAAGGGACTCTCATGTCTAAATCTCCTGATTTCCCTATTCAATCCCATGTCTCACTATCTATCATCCAAAATCTGGCAACGGGGGAAGCTGGGGAACCCTTCAGAATTCAGGTGCATGAGCCTGTCCTGTCACGTTTGGCTGCCTACTTAGCCTCCAGGCTCTCAGTCCACTGCTCAGGGCAGCAGATTCCAAGCACAGAAAGTACCCAGAAAGAGCTGTGTTTCAACATAGATGGGAACTGTGTTTGACCAAACAATAGTGGATGAACCCGGTCCCTTACACCTACCCTTTGGGTCCGGCTAAGGCAATTGCTCCTGTGGCCTTACATCCCTGATCATGGTCTCCTGGTGTCCACACTTCACACTCAGAGAGACTCCCAGAAGTAGGCATGCATGAGTGTCCCATACAAAGTCTCTCTGCTTGCAGGAAGCACAAACTCCCCGGGCCCTTGCTATGGACAGACAAAAGAAAGACAGAAGCCTCCATTGGCTGAATTCGGTTCTTCCAGTGGAGATAACTGCCCCGAACCTCAGCTGAGGGCCTGGATGCTGCTAATAAAGGCAATTGGAAACACCTGTTACCACTTGGGCCCTGAGGACATACTCAGGAATCCCTCCAGGAACTAGCAGGCTGGCAGACATCCTGACCCAGGATAGCTGTGCTCCTAGTTGGGTGGCCCTTCTGGCCAGAAATGAGAATATTCCCTAGATACAAGAAAGAACTTCAGGTTTCAAAAGGATTTGAAAACCCCATGAGGCACTTGGAAAAGACATTTCACAGCCATCAAAACACCCTCTTTCAGAACCCTGGAAGCTTCCGTTTTGCATGGAAAATCTGGACACTGGCGTGGCCATCAGTACCACAGATCCTTTACATTCGGCTTAATAGAGGGAAAGCACAATGTGTCTGCCAGGGGGATAGAGTTTCACTTCTCTTCACCTGGTCTCTCATGTAATTAGGACAAGGACGCTGTGCAGGAAGGTGAGGAGGGCTGCATTTAGGCTGAGTGTCAGCCTCAGGGCCCTGGACAATGGGAGTCAAGCACAGAGGGCCTTGACAGCTGTAGCTGCAGATGGACATATGCCTGGAACCTGCAGCAGCAAGGCTGTCTCAGCAGTTCCCCTCTGTACTACACCAAGTGCAGGAGACTAGATAATCCAAAGGACAAAGAAAGGAAAATTTCAACACCTGGATGACTGAGTTCACGATGCATGCAATGACTTCCAGTAAGGTCCCAGGAAAGAAGGCACGTAGCGACAGTTACTGTGTTCATTGATGACAGGATCAACGCTGGCTTGTAGAGATTGTAAGGCAGCAGCTCTCATGCCCACAGACACCAGACAGCCCCTGCCTACAAATAAATATGCAAATAAATGGGGATTATCTAGGAGGATTTGAAAAAAATAAAAACAAAAACCACAGGAAGACATGATTACAGTAGAATTATACAAAATGTCTGCTGAGAATCAGAGGGCTGCTTCAAAACTTCCCTTACACTTCAGGGTCCAGGCAAATTAAGAATTCCCAAGAATGAAAAGGCATACTTATTGAAGATTACACAAGAAAATGGAGGCAGGTTCTGTGCTATGATAATTACAATGATGATACTGATAGAAAGGCTATTGGAAATGCTCCTGGAAGGTTTATAATTTATAATTGTAGTGAATCCTGTTCCAACTATGTGACCAATTATTTATAAGTAGGCTGTTATAAATGTGGTAATTCTGCATTAAGATCAAATAAAAAAGGTCAACATTTCTAAAAATGACTGATATATATATATGCATATATATGTACATATATGAAAGTGTATCTTTATCTTTATTATAGACTCTGAGAGATACTGGCATGGCTATGAGGAGACAGAGTATGGCTTGTGCCAGAGAGACTTACAAAGCTGAGGCTCCAAAAACTTAGGTGAAATCGCCAACAAAGCAAGCCAGAGCTCAGCAGTGCCCTGGTGACTCACTTTGTATATCAGGGCCTTTCAGTAAAATAAGTATATAAGTAAAATATTAATGAGTGCAGACAGAGTGAGTGAGAGCCTGTGAGAGTCAGAGACAGAGAAGGCAAGAATAGAAATAGAAGAGTGGGAAAGAAACCAGAATTCAAAAACCTCCCACACTGTGTTCATACATGACAGGTTAAAACCTGGTTTGTAGAGATTGTAAGGCAGGAGGCTCATGTCCACAGACCCCAGACCACACCAGCCTTCCCCATATGTGTGTAGTATTTACAACATGAAATGTATTGTGAGTGTAAACTTCCCTTCAATAATAAAAGAAATATCTATCAAGCAGAAGAAATTACCCCTCATATAATATAGGACTAAATAAATAAGAAAATAAATGAGGTAGATATAGGAGAATTTGAAAAAAGTGAAAAATAAAAACAAAAAGAACAAGACCTGATTACAGCAGAAAATGAAAACCATCTGCTGAGAAACAGAGGGCTGCTTCAAAAATTCCGAGCCACTTCAGAGTCCAGGGAAATTAAGATTTCAGGAGAATGAAAAGAAAATCATATGTACTGATGCTTACACTAGAGAAAGGAGGCAAGTTCTGCACTATGATAATTACAATAAGGATGCTGATAGAAATGCTATTAGAAATGCTACTGGAAAGTTCTATTATTTATAATTGTACTGAATCCTGCTCCAACTAGGTGGACAATTATTAATGAAAAATAAAGCTGTTGTAAATGTGTTAATTCTGAGAAAGATCAATTACATAGGTCGACAATTCTATAAATGATATATATATATATATATATATATATATATGGATGTACATGTTTATTATAAAGTCTGAATAGACTGCAATGTAAATGAGGAGACAGAATATGGCTTGTGTCATAGAGACTTACAAAGCTGTGGCTTAAGTAGCCTATGTGATATCACCAAAGAAACAAGCCAGAGCTCAGCAGTGCTCTGGTAACTCTCTTTGTATATCTGGGCCTGTCAGTAAAATAAGTATATAAGTAAAATATCAACCAGTGAAGACAGAGTGTGTGAGAGCATGTGAGAGTTAGAGACAGAGAAGGCAAGAAGAGAAATAGATGAGTTGGAAAGAGACCAGAATTCAAACACCTCCTACACTGTGTTCATTGATGGCAGGTTCAAACCTGGCTTGTAGAGATTGTAAGGCAGCAGCTCTCATTCCCACAGACCCTATACAGGCCCATCCTTCATCATATGCTGTATTACCAGATCTGACAATAATATGTGTGTGTGTCTGTCTATCTGTCTGTGTTTGTCTCTGTGTGCTCAGAGCTCACCTATAGTAGACTCAGAGCATGGGTGTAAAGGTAGCCAGCCTCACCTGCTACTTATGTACAGAGAACCTAGCTGGTCAGGGCAAGCCAGCTAGCCCATATTCTGGCTAAGCAAGAATGCATATGCAAAGATACTCTCATGTCTAAATCTCCTGAGTTCCCTATTCAATCCCATGCCTCACTATCTATCATCCAAAAACTGCCAACGGGGTAAGGTGAGGCACCCGTCAGAATTCAGGGGAATGAGCCTGTCCAGCCACGTTTGGATGCCTACTCAGCCTCCAGACTGTCAGTACACTGTTCAGGACAGCAGATTACAAGCCCAGAAAGAGCTGTGTTTCAACATAGATGGGACCTGTGTTTGACCAAACAATAGTGGATGTACCTGGCCCCTCACACCTACCCTTTGGGTCCGGCTAAAGCAATTGCTCCTGTGGCCTCACAATCCATGATCATGGTGTCCTGGTGTCCACAAATCACACTGAGAGAGATTCCCAGAAGTAGGCATGCATGAGTGTCCCATACAAAGTCGCTCTGCTTGCAGGAATCACAAACTCCCCAGGCCCTTGCTATGGAGAGACAAAAGGAAGATGGATGCCTCCATTGCTGGAATTAGGAGCTTCCAGTGGAGATCATGGCCCTGCCAATCACCTGAGGGCCTGGCTGCTGCTAATAAAGGCAATTGGAAACACCTGTTACCACTTGTGGCCTGAGGACATAGTCAGGAATCCTTCCAGGAGCTAGCAGGCTGGCAGACCTCCTCACCCCGGGATAGCTGTGCTCCTACTTGGAGGGCCTTCGGGCCAGAGGTGAGAATATTCCCTAGATACAATAAAGAACTTCAGGTTTCAAAAGGATTTGAAACCCCATGAGGCACTTGGAAAAGACATTTCACAGCCATCAAAACACCCTCTTGCTGAACCCTGAAAGCTTCCGTTTTGCGTGGAAAATCTGGACACTGGTGTGGCCATCAGTACCACAGATCCTTTACATTCAGCCCAATAGAGGGAAAGCACAATGTGTGTGCCAGGGTCGTAGAGTTTCACTTCTCTTGACCTGGGCTCTAATGGAATAAGGACGAGAATGCGGTGCAGGAAACTGAGGAGGGCTGCATTTAGGCTGAGTGTCAGACTCATGGCCATGGAGAATGGGAATCAAGCACAGAGGGCCTGGACAGCTGCAGCTGGAGATCGACATATGCCTGTTACCTGCAGCAGGAACGCTGTCTCCTCAGTTCCCTTCTGTACTACGCCATATGCACGAGACTAAATAATCCAAAGTGCAAAGAAAGGAAAATATCAACTCCAGGAAGACCGAGTTCAGGATGCATGCAATGACTTACACGAAGGGTCCAGGGAAGAAGGCACCCAGAGACAGTCAGAGAGACAGAATGACAGTGACTAAAAAGGACTGAAATTCTGGCCCTGTGTTGATCTGTGCCAGAGCACTGAAGACAAACCCTCCATGCCCATGCATACTTCTTACAAGTGGCACTGTTATTTTATGTTTGTGAGGAAAGGTTACACTTAGAACATCTAGGTCTTAGCCCACTCTGAGAAGCAACACTTGGCCTGCAGCCCACTCTCCAAAACTGTCCTTGCCTCTCCAAATTAGTAGTTTTAGTGATGCTCCAGCCAAGATGCAGGCTGGCGTATTTCATCTCCCTGGTCCAGCCTCAGCCTGTCCTGTGTGCACGGAACTGCACTATGTCTATTTCTTCTTTGATTTACAGTTTTGGGATAGGACTCCTTGGACAAAATGAGCAAGAAGGAAGTAGATATTTTGACAGCTGTAGTTTGTGCTGAGAGAGATCTGTAGAGTGACAAGAGGTAAACGAATGGCTCTGTGAGATGTCTCACATGACTGGGGCTCAGAAGGGCCAGGTGTATCCGCATTACTACCCGAATCCAGAGCTGTGCAGGTCTCTAGCTAAAATATATTTTTAGACCTCTACATGTTATATATATATTGAGAGAGAGAGAGAAAGACACTGATGTAGTCATTTTCTACAATGGATGCGATATGACATTCAGACAATTGATTGCTAAAACCTGGAGAGAAACTGTGCATCAGGAAAAGAATTGTCCAAAGTAGTAAAATCTCCAAATCATTAGCTATATGCAGCTCAATTGGGACCTAGCGAAAAAGGCTTGAGAAGGAACTCATCCAGGAGACTCTCCACATGGACAGGCACCACAAGTTTCCTAGTCTGGCAACACACACAGGGCAGCTGCTAGTTCCTTGAGCAAGCCTCAGGGCAAAATCCTCTCCCTCTTCAGTGTTTTTGCTGCACGTAACAGGCATATGTCCATCTCCAGCTGCAGATGTCCACGCCCTCTGTGCTTGACTCCCATTCTCCAAGGCACTCTGGCTGACACTCAGCCTAAATACAGCCTCCTCAATTTCCTGCACAGCATCCTTGTCCTTAATACATGAGTGCCCAGGTCAAGAGAAGTGAAACTCTACCACACTGGCACACACACTGTGCTTTCCCTCTATTGGGCAGAATGTAAAGGATCTGTGGTACTGATGGCCACACCAATGTCTGGATTTTACACGCAAAACGGAAGGTACCAGCGTTCAGAAAGAGGGTGTTTTGATGGCTGTGAAATGTCTTTTCCAAGTGCCTCCTGGGGTTTCAAATCCTTTTGAAACCTGAAGTTCTTTCTTGTATCTAGGGAATATTCTCATCTTTGGCCCATAGGCCCTCCCAACTAGGAGCACAGCTATCCCGGGGTCAGGAGGTCTGCCAGCTTTCTAGCACCTGGAGGGATTCTAGAGTATGTCCTCTGGCCCCAAGTGGTAACAGGTGTTTCTAATTGCCTTTATTAGCAGCATCCAGGCCCTCAGGTGAGGGTCTGGGCTGTGATCTCCACTGGAAGCTCCTGATTCAGCCAATGGAGGAATCCATCTTCCTTTAGTCTCTCCATAGCAAGGGCCCAGGGAGTTTGTGCTTCCTGCAAGCAGAGCGACTTTGTATGTGACTCATGCATGCGTACTTCTGGGTATCTCTCTTAGTGTGATGTGTGGACACTAGGACACCATGATCAGGGATTGTGAGGCCACAGGAGCAATTGACTTAGCCTGACCCAAAGGATAGGTGTGAGGGGCCGAGTTCATCCACTATTGTTTGGTCAAACACAGTTCCCATATATGTTGAAACACAGTTATTTCTGTGTTCTTTCTTGGCTTGTAATCTGCTGACCTGAGCAGTGGACTGAGAGTCTGGAGGCTGAGTAGGCAACCAAACGTGACTGGAAAGGCTCATTCCCCTGAATTCTGAGGAGTGCCCCAGCTTACCCCGTTGGCAGTTTTTGGATGATAGTGAGGCATTGGATTGAATCGGGAACTCAGGAGAGGGAGACATGAGAGTACCTTTGCATATGCATTCTTGCTTAGCCAGAATCTGGGCTAGCTGGCTTGCCCTGTACAGCTAGGTTCTCTGTATATAAGTTGCAGGTGAGGCTGGCTACCTTGCCATCCATGTTCTGAGACTACTATAGGTGAGCTCTGAGCGCACACATACTCAGACATACAGACAGACAGACACACACACACATTACTGTCAGGTCTGTAAGTACAGCATATGGTGAAGGCTAGGTCTGTCTGGGGTCTGTGGGCATGAGAGCTGCTGCCTTACAATCTCTACAAGCCTGCTTTGTACCTGCCATCAATAAACACAGTGTAGGGGGTTTTTGTCTGCTGGTCTCTTTCCAACTCATCTATTTCTCTTGTCGCCTTCTCTGTTTCTAACTCTCACATGCTCTCACACACTCTGTCTTCACTCATTGATATTTTACTTATATACTTATTTTACTGACAGGCCCAGATATACAAAGAGAGTTACCAGAGCACTGCTAAGCTCTGGCTTGTTTTGTTGGTGATATCACCTAGGGTACTGGAGCCCCAGCTTTGTAAGCCTCTCTGACACAAGCCTTATTCTGTCTCCTCATTTCCATGGCAGTATATCTCAGACTTTATAATAAACATATATATATATATATATATATATATAATTTATAGAATTGTCGACCTATGGAATTGATCTTTATCAGAATTAATACATTTATAACAGCTTCCTTTTTCATTAATAATTGTCCACCTAGTTGGAGCAAGTTTCAATACAATTATAAATAATAGAACCTTCCAGTAGCATTTCTAATAGCATTTCTATCAGCATCCTTATTGTAATTATCATAGTACAGAACTTGCCTCCTTTCTCTAGTGTCAGCTTCAGTACATATGAGTTTCTTTTTATTCTCCTGAAATCTTAATTTCCCTGGACTCTGAAGTGTATCGTAATTTTTGAAGCAGCCCTCCGTTTCTCAGCATATGGTTTCCATTTTCTGCTGTAATCAGGTCTTCTTGTGCTTTTTGTTTTTATTTTTCATTTTTTTCAAATCCTCCTAGATAATCCCCATTTATTTGCATATTTATTTATTTAGTCCTATATTACATGAGGGGTCATTTCTTCTGCTTGATATATTTTTTCTTTTATAATTGAAGGGAAGTTTACACTCACAATACATTTCGTGTGGTAAATACTACACACATATGGTGAAGGCTGGGGTGGTCTTGGGTCTGTGGATGTGAGACTGCTGCCCAACAATCTCGACAACCCAGGTTTGAAACTGTCATGTATGAACACAGTGTGGGAGGTTTTTGACTTCTGTTCTCTTTCCCACTCTTCTATTTCTCTTCTTGCCTTCTTTGTCTCTGACTCTCACAGGCTCTCACTCACTCTGTCTGCACTCATTAATATTTTACTTATATACTTATTTTACTGACAGGCCCTGATATACAAAGAGAGTCACCAGGGCACTGCTGAGCTCTGGCTTGTTTTGTTTGTGATTTCACCTAGGTTTCTGTAGCATCAGCTTTGTAAGTCTCTCTGGCACAAGCCATACTATGTCACCTCATAGCCATGCCAGTAACCCTCAGAGTCTATAATAAAGAAACACTTACATATATGTACATATATATATACATATATATATCAGTCATTTTTAGAATTGTTGACCTTTTTATTTGATCTTAATGAAGAATTACCACATTGATAACAGCCTCCTTATTCATAAATAATTGGTCACATAGTTGGAGCAGGATTCACTACAATTAAAAATTATAAACCTTCCAGGAGCAGTGTAACCTATCCTCACAAACATAAAATAACAATGCCATTTGTAAAAAGTATGCATGTGCATGGAGGTTTGTCTTCAGTGCTATGGCACTGATAAACACAGGGCCAGAATTTCTGTACTTTTCAGTCACTGTCATTCTGTCTCTCTGACTGTCTCTACATGCTTTCTTCCCTGGGCCCTTACTGGAAGCAGTGCATGCATCGTGAACTCGGTATTCCTGGTGTTGAAATTTTCGTTTCTTTGCTCTTTGGATTATTTAGTCTTGTGCATATGGCGCAGTACAGAGGGGAAATGAGGAGACAGCGTTCCTGCTGCAGGTAACAGGCATATGTCCATCTCCAGCTGCAGCTGTCCAGGCCCTCTGTGCTTGACTCCCATTCTCCAGGGCCCTGAGGCTGACACTCAGCCTAAATGCAGCCCTCCTCAATTTCCTGCACAGCATCCTTGTCCTTATTCCATGAGAGCCCAGGTAAAGAGAAGTGAAACTCTACCACCCTGGAACACTCATTGTGCTTTCCCTCTATTGGGCAGAATGTAAAGGATATGTGGTACTGATGGCCACACCAGTGTCCAGATTTTCCACGCAAAATGGAAGCTTCCAGCATTCAGAAAGAGGGTGTTTTGATGGCTGTGAAATGTCTTTTCCAAGTGCCTCCTGGGGTTTCAAATCCTTTTGAAACCTGAAGTTCTTTCTTGTATCTAGGGAATATTCTCACCTCTGGCCAGAAGGGCCGCCCAACTCGGAGCACAGCTATCCCGGGGTTAGGAGGTCTGCCAGCCTGCTAGCTCCTGGAGGGATTCCTGAGTATGTCCTCAGGCCTCACATGGTAACAGGTGTTTCCAATTGCCTTTATTAGCAGCAGCCTGGTCCTCAGGTGATTGGCAGGGCCATGATCTCCACTGGAAGCTCCTAATTCAGCCAATGGAGCATCCATCTTCCTTTTGTCTCTCCATAGCAAGGGCCCGGGGAGTTTGTGCTTTCTGCAAGCAGAGCAACTTTGTATGGGACACTCATGCATGCCTACTTCTGGGAATCTCTCTGAGTGTGATGTGTGGGCATCAGACAACATGATCAGGGATTGTGAGGCCACCGGTGCAATTGATTTAGCCGGACACAAAGGGTAGGTGTGAGGGGCCGGGTTCATCCACTATTGTTGACAGTCCAATATCCTGAGGAGCAAGAACTGCAAACAGTCCATGTACAATGTAACATTTGGGTCTCAGGTCGACCAATCCCTAGTGAGCTGTGCAGACCCTTGACTAGTAAAAACACCCCATCTGAGCGTGAGATCTGGCTAGGCTAGTGGCTCTTTCAGTGCACTAGGAGACATACAGACAGAGTTTTCAGGATCAAAACCTGTACTTCCCAGAAGATGGTCATTCGTTACTGTTCAAAAAAAAAGAAAAATAAAAGCTTTTTATTTATTTTTTCCCCTGCCTGGATAACCTGTCTGCTGCCTGTTTCTCAGTTAAAAAAGGGGAAAACCTTTTTTGGAGGGAAAAGGAACAAAATGCAGGCAGGTGGACTCCATGGAGGGTGGATGGGGAGTTGCTCCTGCCCTGGCACTAGAGCCCCAGCTGCTGTTCCAGGTGATATCTGATACCAGAGATCTCTGTGTGTCGTGTCATGACACTGTCTCCAGGACTGATCCTCAAGATAATGAGGATTCAAAACGAGGCAGGTCATATTGCCTTAAAAAGTAAATGCAGGGAGGTTTGGCGGTATGTCAGAGGGTTAAGAGCTTGTGGCGCTCACGAAAAGAGGGGGCAGGTGGAAGGGACTGGGGTGTGGCGCCCAGACGCCCACCTGCAGGGGAGTTGCTTTACAGGGGGTGAAGCAGGTCTTTAGGGGCTCTATGTTTCTCTCCCACTCTGTACCCCTAGATGTTACTCTGCCTCTACAAAACCAATCCATTGACCTGTCCATCCATCCATCCACCCATCCAGCTATTCATCCAGCTATCCATCCATCCATCCATCCAACAGTCAACCAAGCTAAGTACAAAAGGAGTTCTCTCCTTGAATGGTGAAGACAAACAACGATGCATAGGTAGGTTGCAAAGGGGCCAGTTCGGCTGAATAGGGCAGAGGGGCTGAACCAGCAAATATATTTGGGGGTATTGGTGTGTGTGGGGTGAACCAGAGAACCTGTGAGCTGGGTCACGTCAGGGGCAGGGAGGGGGTGGAAGGGGTTGCGAACATCTGTCACTGGAGAACTGTCACAAGTGCTGGAGCTTTTGAGCAGGGCACCCGGAAGAGAGGACAGACAAAGGAGATAAGCAAAGTGCAGAGAAGAGGAGAGAGGAGTGGATGGTGAGGACAGGAGAGGACAGGAGAGGACAGGAGTGGAGGGGACCTGAGAAACCTAACTGGACAAAGGCAGCATACAGACATCCAGGAAGGCAGGCAGGCATGCAGGCAGCTCTGGTCTGGGCTCCCTAGATCCCGGGCGCACCGCCACCTGTCTTCTCTTGGCTGCCAGCCCTGAGTTCCCTCGTCGGTCAGCACTGTCTTCCCATCCTTCCGTCCCTCTGTGCCAGGGCCCAGGCATCTGGGCGCTACTGGCTGACCTAGTGGCAGGGCAGTTGGGCTGCCCAGTGCCAGTGTGGCCAGCACAGAATTCCAGGGGCTAGGACATCACAGAGGGCTCCTGTGGTTGCTAGGCCACGGGGACCACACCAATCCAGTTGACCAGCTGCCTTGACCCCTACCCTGAACTTGACCTGAGGGGTGGTGGAGAGCCACCAGAGCCAGAGCCCCAGGCCAAAGCAGTTGCACGTCGGCCGGGCCAAGGGGCTATGTGCAGACCCCTCCTCAAGGATGCCCTTTTTCCCCATTCCCTCTGTCCCTCAGCTCTCCAACTAACATATACTGTGTGCCTCCCTGCACTACTTTACTGCCACCCTGCTTCTGCCCTTCAGTCCTGGGGGCCCAGCGCCAGCCCAGCTGCCATCTCACCATCCAGCAGGGGGACCTGCCCTAACCCCCTGCCACCACACCCACACACAGCCCTGCACACACTCACGGACTCCCCTGCCTGCAGCCGGCCTCTCAAACAGTCTCTTTCTGCCCCCTAGCCCCCTTACAGCCTCTGCATCAGCCCCCCACAGACACCTGGGCTTGAGCAGCGCAGACATGCAACCAGCTCCCCTCTCCCCCACTCCATTTGCTCGAACGTTGTCGAGAGTCTTTTTTTCATGCTGTAGGGGAGGTAGTGAGACAGTCCAATGTCCTGGGTATCAAGAACTGCAAACAGTCCATCTACAATGTAACATTTGGGTCTCAGGCCGCCCAATCCCTAGTGTGCTGTGCAGACCTTTGACTAGCAAAAACACCCCATCTGAGCATGAGATCTGGCTTCATTTATTTATTTATTTATTTATTTATTTATTTATTACCTTGCCACGAAAATTTCTATTCCTTGCTAAGAACAGTGTCCCATCAAGGGTACCAGGTGGTGTCACACCCAGTTAAGTACTCATTTTACAATGCAGGAGGACTGGGCTTCAAGACTCTGGTCCCCACCTGCCAGGGGAAATCTTTACGAGTGGTGCAGAAGTGCTGCAGCTGTCTCTCTCTGTGTCTCAAACACTCTATCCCTCACTTCCCTCTCAATTCCTGTCTTTTTATTCCAATAAATAATCAAGAAAATGGAAAGTCAAAAAAGAAAAAGGAAAATGAAATATTCCACTACTTCTAATGGGGCTACTCAGGACAATGCTTTCCTTGTTAAGATCCTCACAGCATACCATATGCAGAAAAGCAAAGACGCCATGTATTTTTAACATAGTTTATATTTATTTATTTATTTAGGTGGTCATTCATTTTTGTTAGTGATGAATTCATGTTTTCCATTTGACATAGACTAGGGCTCTGACACCAACGGTCTCAAGTACCCCTAGATGGTACTCTGCCTCTACAAAACCAATCCATTGACCTGTCCATCCATCCACCAGTCAACCAAGCTAAGTACAAAAGGAGTTCTCTCCTTGAATGGTGAAGACAAACAACGATTCATAGGTAGGTTGCAAAGGGGCCAGTTCGGCTGAATAGGACAGAGGGGTTGAACCAGCAAATGTATTGGGGGGTATTGGTGTGCGTGGGGTGAGCCAGAGACCCTGTGAGCTGTGTAATGTCAGGGGGAGGGTGGGGGTGTAAGGGGTTGCGTACATCTGTCACTGGAGAAC